>NC_053026.1:489650000-489924867 GCF_003073215.2 Triticum urartu
TAACCATCATATATCAAGTTCACCATGAATGTGTCCTAAAAGATGCATCTCAATGAGGCAATCATCCCAACATTTGATCCGAAAATGCATACGAGGCAAGAAAATACCTCTGTATCTAGGTCCAGAATTTAATCGAATGGGACGTGGGAATGCCCAGCGCCGGTGACTCATGACGTTGTCCGCAATAGTTGGAGTTGTGGCGACTTGTACATCTTGTCCTCCGTGCCATCCTCTTCCATATGCGTCAAGCCATCCGGCGTGCACAACCATTGCGAGACCGAAACAGAGTCGGCTGAGGTTGTGGCTGAGGGCGGGTCTCACGGGCAGGGTGCATGATGGGGACAGGCGGGTCCCATGGGAAGGGTGCATGGTGCAGACCCGAGGAAGTCCATGTCGACGACCTCCTTCAACGCAACATCCTTCTCTGCTACTTCGCAGGCATGCCCCTCCCTCCGGGCTACGGTCTAAGCCTTGCACAGTAGGAACCTCAATGGACTCTGCTGGGCTATCATCCATGGTGGTGGGGGCGACGTATTGTGCGTCGACAGTTAGGACGACAGGGCAGAAGTGGGGCAAGGGTGGTAAAAGGCGACGATACAGATGCGGGAAAGGGGGGACAGAGGCGGGAGGAAGGGAGGGTGGCCGATTTAGTGGACTTGGTCAATTTGTAGGGGTTTAGAGCATGTCTGAGGGTGACTGTCACGTCCGGGTGGACCACCCATATATATATGTGGTGTCAAACAACCCATGTGTATGGACTGGCTTTGGAAGTCCAGCTGGGTGCCGTTTTTCGGTTTGAGCGGTTGGGGAAGTGAAGGGTCTGATTGTAGATGCTCTCATGCCCGTTCCATTTGTGTCACATGATGAGTGGAACAAAAGTGGAAACATGAGTCAAGAAGAGAAAAAGGTAGAGCTATAATATTTTAGGCCTCCTTTGATTTGGAATAGGATAGGATTCCTATACGAAAAATTCCTAGAGTCATTTGGTTTGTATGAATATAATTTTAGTCCTACTTAGGAACTATTCATATCCTCCATATTTTAGAGGAAAATAAACATCAATCTAGACTCAATGAAAAAATCATATACTTCTTTTCTATTTTTATTCACAGAATGTAAATTAGATATACATGACATCTTATTTTTTACGAGCTTCCTATTCCAATGATACTTCCTGCCCACTACACTGAAAGTGCCCTTATACAGTACAAAAAATGTTCGTGCATATCAAATGTAAGGCCAACTCCAGCGCACAACTCCAAACAGACGTCTATTTTATCCGTTTGGGTCGGGCAAAGTGGCGGTATTCGGCCTTTTCTACGTTTACATTGGCCGTGCGCCCAACGGTCGGGTGCATTTCGTCCAGCCACCTGGAATTTCTTGCGAAGGGATACATGAAATTTTGGCATCACGACCGTAGTTCATGCCAGTGGCCACAATTCATGTCGGCCAGAGCACTAGTGGCCGGCACACATGCCAACCTTTAAAAGGAACTACCCCTAAGTTTTTTCGCCGGTAATAAAGCCAGCGGTCGGCATCCTTGCCATCCTGAAAAAGAACCTCCCTAAACATGCAATTCCGGGTTGTTCCTTTTGAAGGAGCCCGACGATTGGTACTGCGGAGGGTGAACGACCGACGAGCCTTTGCTCGCTGCGGCCATGGCTACGGCGGAGAAAATGGTTGGTGCGGGTCAGCACAACCCTAGCATGAGGAGGTCGTGCGTCGTCGCCGCCTGCATGACCTTGGCGACAATGGCCTCGTTGTCCTCGACGGCGCCCTGTGCTACGCGGCCGCGACCTCCAGGGCAAGGTCGATAGCGGCTATCTTCTTCGCCTGAATGGTCCGTCGGGCCCTCCTCTTGGCCGATTCTATGTCGAGCCGTGCGATCTCCGCCGGCGTGAGCTCCGACCACGGTTTCTTCTTCTTCGCCGCGGGGCAGGTGGTGGTGGCGGTTGGGTCGGCAGATTTCTTCGGGGCTCCAGCCATGGAGGGAGGGGAGGGGGAGTGCGGGAGGGTTTTGGGGAATGAGAGAGAAAATGGGAGCATTGTGTCCCTGACAGGCGAAGCAGTGGAGAACAAGGACGTGCGTCCAGCCCATACAGACGCTGTCCATCTCGACGCAAATGCAGCTCAAATTTGAGTTGGAAATGCGTTGACGACGGATAAAAACGGGTGTTTGGCTGTTTGCGCGCGTTTAGTCTCAAGCGACCATTTGGCACAACTCGTATTTCTCAAAAAAAAAAAACGGCCTAACTCGTAGTTGCGGTTGTTGTGGTCAAACGTGTTCCTTGACCCAGTCCATTCCCCCCGCTCCAGAATTCTGTCATCGCAAGCAACAAAACAAACCCCTGGTTTCGCTCTCTTCTTCCTCTTCCCTCTCATTCCTACTCCAGCAATCTTCTCCATCCCCCTCCCCTCCCCCCTGATTAAAGGGCCGCTCCCGCATCTTCTTCCCTGTCCCGCCTCTCGGGGAAGCCTCTGCTTTCTACCTAGCCGAGCAAGTTGGCGCCCATGGTGGGCGCGAGGCATGGGCGGCTTCTTCCTGTGGCGGCACTCCTTGTGGCCACCTGCTTCTCCCCTCTCTTGCTACCGCCGGCGGCCGCCGTCGACGAGCTGGATGGGAGTGGGAGGGAGGCTCAGCGGAACACCGAGCGCATCTCAGGTGACCTCCCCTTGCTCTGCCTTGCCCTGGTGATGAGTTCTGATTGTTAGGTCGTGAATCGCGAGCGTGCAAATAATTTGTTAAATTGTGGAGTCATTCAGTTCCCCAGTTGGGATTTTTCCCTTGTCGCGTTTCAACTTTCAATCGTGTAATATACTAATAGGACTCTCTGAATTTGATAGTGTAATTAGTTTGGGACTCTCTGAATTTGATAGTGTAATTAGTTTGGGACTCTCTGAATTTCCTTCTTGTCAAGTGGCATGCGTGTCTGCCTGCACGACCTGCAATTGGAAATTCTTGAGTAATGCCACTGACAGCGTCCCGCTCAGCTACCATGAGTGGTGGCATCGTGGTATGATTATATAAAAATTATGCTTGATGCATATGTCCCATGTATGCGTCCAAGGTCCAATTAATGGAGCAGTTGTAGGATAGGTAGTTGGCCAATAATACCCGATGATGATATGATATACTTTTCTGAGCGATGCATCATGTCTAAATGCTTTATTGAAAATGGACTTCCCTCATATACTCGCATTTCGTCGGTACACCATTAGTTGTCGTATGTACACATGATTTTTCCCACATCATTAGTTACTTATTAGCCTGTTCGGTTCATTATAGTTACTCCCTCCGTTTCAAATTACTCGTCGCAGAAATGGATGTATCTAGAACTAAAATACATCTAGATACATCCATACCTGCGACAAGTAATTCGGAACAGAGGGAGTACATGATTGGTCTCCTCTGTTTGTCCGTTTCATGTGGAGATTGTTGTGTTCTTCTACTCAACCAACATCATTGACCTGCAGGAAGTGCTGGTGATGTTCTAGAAGACAATCCTGTTGGCAAGTTGAAGGTTTTCGTCTACGACTTGCCAAGCAAGTACAACAAGAGGCTTGTCACCAAGGATCCCCGATGCCTCAACCACATGTTTGCCGCTGAGATATTCATGCACCGTTTCTTGCTCTCTAGTGCAGTGAGGACGGTTAACCCTGAAGAGGCCGATTGGTTCTATGCTCCTGTTTACACTACTTGTGATCTAACTCGTGCTGGACTTCCGTTACCGTTCAAGTCTCCAAGGATGATGAGAAGCGCGATCCAGTTCATTTCAAAGAGGTGGCCTTTCTGGAATAGAACTGATGGAGGAGATCATTTCTTTGTCGCTCCACATGATTTTGCGGCATGCTTTCACTATCAGGTAAGGGTATATCGCCTTACCTGCTTCGTACCTTCCTTTTTCTTGGTACTACTACAGCTGGTCACGATTTAGTTTCACTAACAGTAAAACTTTGAGCCGGTATACCAGGCTTCAGCAGCCATTTGTTCTGAACTTATATGTGTAGTGGCCATTTGTCTTTGTAGGAAGAGAATGCTATTGCGCGTGGAATTCTTCCGTTGCTACGCCGTGCTACATTGGTTCAAACATTTGGACAGAAGAATCATGTTTGCTTGAAAGAGGGATCTATTACTATACCACCATTTGCGCCACCACAGAAAATGCAGGCTCACTTAATTCCTCCTGATACTCCCCGCTCAATCTTCATTTACTTCAGAGGTTTGTTCTATGACAATGGGAACGACCCTGAGGGTGGGTATTACGCAAGGTAAGAATACTCCCAGAGACGATACATATCTTGCTACTGATATTTGATTCTATCACTAACTTTATCGAGTCTGTTATGCAGAGGTGCTCGAGCTTCATTGTGGGAGAACTTCAAGAATAATCCTCTGTTTGATATCTCCACCGAACACCCTGCCACCTACTATGAAGATATGCAGCGCTCCGTCTTCTGCTTATGCCCGTTGGGGTGGGCGCCATGGAGTCCTAGGTTGGTGGAGGCTGTGGTTTTTGGCTGCATTCCAGTCATCATAGCTGACGACATCGTGCTGCCTTTCGCCGATGCAATCCCTTGGGACGAAATTGGTGTTTTTGTTGATGAGGAGGATGTGCCAAAGCTTGATTCAATTCTCACGTCGATTCCGATTGATGATATCCTAAGGAAGCAAAGATTGCTCGCCAACCCATCAATGAAGAAGGCCATGCTGTTCCCGCAGCCAGCGCAACCTAGAGATGCATTCCATCAGATTCTAAATGGCCTTGCTCGCAAACTCCCGCACCCAGAGACCATATACTTACAGCCAGGTGAGAAGCATCTCAACTGGACAGCTGGGCCTGTTGGAGACTTGAAGCCTTGGTAACATAAAAGCTTCCTTGTAAGACCTGGCTTTCTTGATCTTGTGAAAAGTTCTGTTTCTTTTATTACCTTTCTCTAAGAAGTCCGAAGATCCATAGAATTATACGATATTGAAGTGTGTTATATCCTCTGATGTCACTCAACTAAAAATAGAGGATCTTACGTAACCGGTTGTAACGTTGTAATTGTATTAATTGTATAAAGAAGTAAAGAAATGAAATGAGTGTTCTTGTCATCTTGTGAACCTAAGAATCAAATTCAATTTTCGCTAGTCAGGAGGCTGTGAACCGGTAATGAAGCTACACTATCATATATATATTTTTCACCTACTCCAGAAGTTGCATTTCAGCCGCTCCATCTCCTTAAGCTCATAGTTCATACATATTTCCACATTGAAGAGATACGATTTACAAATTTCTGAAGGTTCACATACGTGTTGCACTCAAGATGTTTTACTAGATTATGATGACGCATTGCTGTATAGTAAATTGTATAATCATATAATCTATCATTATATCATTAACTTGTATGGTTCGCATTCCTATCTATTTTTACAATATAATGGTGGGAATTCTGTAAAAATGTGGAGACACAAAATATACAAAGTTAATAAGTTCAAATTGAATTGTAAAAACGTCTTACATTAAATTAAAGAGGTTATATTTATTTTGAGGTCATACAATGAAGCTATGGGAGAGAGTTATTGAGCACCGCTTAAGAAGTATGGCAAGCATGACCAAAAGTCAGTTTGGTTTCATGCCTGGGAGGTCGACCGTGGAAGTCATTTTCCTGGCATGTGTAGGCGAGAGATACATGGAGAAAGGGCCCTGCATATGGTGTTCATTGACTTGGAGAAGGACTACGATAAGATACCGCGGAATGTCATGTGGTTGGCCTGGGAGAAACACAAAGTCCCAGCAAAGCACATTACCCTCATTAAGAACATGTGCGATAATATTGTGACAAGTGTTTGAACAAGTGATGACGACACTGATGACTTTCCGATCAAAATAGGACTGCACTAGGGGTCAGCTTTGAGCCCTTATCTTTTCGCCCTCGTGATGGATGAGGTCACAATGGATATACAGAGAGATATCCCATGGTGTATGTTCTTTGCGGATGATGTGGTGCTAGTGGATGATAGTTGGACAGGGGGCTTTGCCCTGCCGACCTGAGTTCGACCCCTCTTCGGGGTCCCCGCAGAAATGATCGCCTCCATTGTACGCATCTGCAAAAGTTTTTTCTGGGTTGCTAAAGACCGTACCGTGCGAGCGGAGGCAGTTGTGTTGTGGCCTGGGAAACTGTGTGCACTCCTAACTGGACTGGGGGCCTTGGACTGCCAAACCTCAAGTGGATGAATGTCGCCTTGAGGGCGACATGGATTTGGTTGAGGAGAGTAGACGGGGATCGGCCCTGGACAGAGTTTCTGTTAGCTGTACCACCGGAGTCCTTGGCCATATACAGAGCAGTGGTGTTCGTGGATATTGGAAGTGGCACTAACGCCTATTTCTGGGAGGATAGATGGCTCGAGGGTGTTAGAAGGGATAGAGGGATTGGTGGAGTAGTTATTTATTGCTTGAGCATCGTGGGCATATATATAGAAGTACATGCTCAACTTGAAGTACAAGACAAGCCAGAACACAACGGCAGCGACGCAGACGGTGAAACTGGAGAAGAATCCGAAGGCAAGCCGACGGACCCCCCCCCTCCACAGTCGTAACGGTAGATGCATCACGGAGTCGTGGCTGGAGTGGAAACCAACGAGGTTTCTCAAGCAAAACGGTAGCCCTTTGTGCCGTTGTCGAGGTAGCCGAGAGTGTGGGTGGTGTAGCCGTGGTCGAGGTACTCGTGCGAAGAACGCCGTGGTCAATGTCGAGTCGGGGTAGCCGGTGTCGAGGTAGTCGCTGTGGAGCCGCGGGCACAAGGAGGCGCCGTGTTAGTCATAGGCGCAATGGTGTCGAGGTAGTGGTGCGCCGGAAGGAGGATGCTGTTGACGAGGCGTCGCACCGGGTTTGCCAAAGACGGGAACACGTCGTAGACGAAGGCAAGCGTCGATGTTGTCTGGACCGGGCATGTGACGAAGCACCGCACCAGGCTTCCCAGGCCCGAGGACATGTCGTGGACGTAGGCACGCATCGCTGTTGCGAGCACCGGGCATGTGTAGGTGAGGGACATGCACAAGCTGTACGCCATGTCGAGGAGTTGGAGGGGCCAGCAGAGAAAGAGACTCGATGAGGTGCGGTGCCAATCGACCGGGGGGGGATGTCACCAAAGGTGGTCGGAGTAGATGATGGTGATGCTAGCGACGTGCTGGTGCTGCACGAAGACGAAGGGGGTGGACTGGCGGCGTGACTCAGGTGAGCGAGCTGCAGCGGCGCCGAGGAAGAGCGGCGGCTGCGGCTTGGTTAGGAGCGCGGCGGCGATGCTCGAAGTAGGCGAGGAACCCTGGCAGCGTGACGAAGACCGGCGCAGACAATGGCGTTCCCACGCCAAAGGAGGCAGTGCGGCACATACCACAGGAAGTCGACGCGCAAGGACAGCGATGGACCGTAGGCCGCGGTGCTATGACCCGAAGGGGCCACACGGCGGCAGCAGGCGGGTCGGAGCGATGACCGAAGACCTCAGGCGGCAGTGGGGACCATGGTGTGACGCCGCCGATTCAATCGTACACTAATCGTACACGCAAACGTGTACGATCAAGATCAGGGACTCGCGGGAAGATATCACAACACAACTCTACAAAAAAATAAGTCATACAAGCATCATATTACAAGACAGGGGCCTCGAGGGCTTGAATACAAGAGCTCGATCATAGACGAGTTAGCGAAAGCAACAATATCTGAGTACAGACATAAGTTAAACAAGTTTCCATAAGATGGCTCGCATAAACTGTGATACATATCGAAAGAGGTGCAGGCCTCCTGCCTGGGATCCTCCTAAACAACTCCTGGTCGTCGTTAGCGGCCTGCACGTAGTAGTAGGCACCTCCAGTGTAGTAGGAGTCTTCGTCGACGGTGGCGTCTGGCTCCTGGGCTCCAACGCCTGGTCGCAACAAACGGGTATAGAAAGGGGGAAAAGTGGGAGCAAACCAACCGTGAGTACTCATCCAAAGTACTCGCAAGCAAGGAGCTACACTACATATGCATGCATTGGTATCAAATGGAAAAGGGGTAGCATATGTGGACTGAACTGCAGAATGCCGAAATAAGAGGGGGATAGCTAGTCCTATCGAAGACTACGCTTCTGGTAACCTCCATCTTGCAGCAGAAGAAGAGAGTAGATGGTAAGTTCACCAAGTAACATCGCATAGCATAATCCTATCCGGTGATCCTCCCCTCGTCGCCCTGTGAGAGAGCGATCACCGGTTGTATCTAGCACTTGGAAGGGTGTGTTTTATTAATTATCTGGTTCTAGTTGTCATAAGGTCAAGGTACAACTCCGGGTCGTCCTTTTACCAAGGGACACACTTTCCTGGGTCCACATTTCCCAACACGCTCGATCCCCTTTGTCCGGACACACTTTCCTGGGTCATGTCCGGCCTCGGAAGATCAACACGTTGCAGCCCTACCTAGACACAACAGAGAGGTTAGCACGCCAGTCTAAATCCTATGGCGTAGGGGTCTGGGCCCATCGCCCATTGCACACCTGCATGTTGCGTACGCGGCCGGCGAGCATACCTAGCCTTCCTTATACAAGAGCAGACGTTCCAGTCCAGCCCGGCGCGCGCCGCTCAGTCGCTAACGTCAAGAAGGCTTCAGCTGATACCACGACGTCGAGTGCCCATAACTGTTCCCGCGTAGTTGGTTAGTGTTTATAGGCCAGTGGCCAGACTTAGATCAAATATCCAGATCTCGTTAAGCATGTTATTTTGAAATAACCGCGGACACCGACCAGGGCCAGGCCCACCTCTCTCCTAGGTGGTCTCAACCTACCATGTCGCTCCGCCACAAACATCCACTTAGAGGTCCGTCGGGACAAACGTCCTTTCGGACCCAATTCATGAATCACTCGCGGGTACTCTACGAGCCGACCCGACTTTAGTCATCACAGGTATCATATAATATGTATATAAGTATACACCCGTGATCACCTCCCGAGTGATCACGGCCGATAGTATAGCATGGCAGACGGACAAGAATGTAGGGCCACCGATGATAAACTAGCATCCTATACTAAGCATTTAGGATTGCAGGTAAGGTATCAATAACTGTAGCAACAATGACAGGCTATGCATCAGGATAGGATTTATGGAAAGTAATAACATGCTACACTACTCTAATGCAACCAGTAGAGAGAAGAGTAGGCGATATCTGGTGATCAAGGGGGGGGGCTTGCCTGGTTGCTCTGGCAAGTAGGGGTCGTCGACAACATAGTCGACCGGGGCACCAGCAGCGGCGTCCGTCTCATAGTCTACCGGAGAGAAGATGGGGAAGAAACAATGAATACAATGCAAACAGATGCATAACGATGCATGACATGACAAGTAGAGGTGCTAGGTGTGCCCTAACGCGGTATGAGGTGATACCGATGAAGGGGGGAAACATCCTGGAAAATATCCCCGGTGTTTCGCGTTTTCGGACAAATGAATCGATGGGGGAAAGTTACGTGATCGCTATGCTAGGGATGTGTGGAGGACGAACGGCTGCGTATCCCAATTCATCTCGTCATTCTGAGCAACTTTCATGTACAAAGTTTTTCCATCCGAGCTACGGTTTATTTTATATTAATTTTAAAAGATTTAAAACATTTTTAGGATTTATTTATTTATTTTAGATCAACATTATCCAAAATAGTGCATGCTGATGTCATCAGCATGACGTCAACAGTCAACAGGGCGTTGACTAGGTCAAACTGACGTGTGGGTCCCGTTCGTCATTGACTAGACTAACTAATCATGATTAATTAGTTTAATTAGTTAATTAGTTTCAATAATCGAAATTAATTAAGTTAATTAATTCTTTAATTAGTTAATTAATTAATTGTTTTTATTATTTTTATTTTTAATTCTTTTTTATAAAACATTCTAGGGGTCAGGGGCCCTAACGGGCATGGGCGCTAGCGGGCACCGGGTTAGTGGGGGAGCACCCGGTTGGGCGCGGGCGCCAGACACGGCGTCGCTCGAACGGGAGCGCCGGCGAGGAGGGCGGCTGCTGCGCGGGAGGTGCTGGGCGCTGGCGGCTGTGGCGCGACCTCTGCTGGTCCTGGGCGCTGGGAGCGGAGCGAGCAGGGTCTGCCGGGGAGGCGCGGTCGGTGCGGCACGGCAGGGCGCAGGGTAGGCGTTGCCGGTGCGGGGCGACGGGCGACCAGGGCCCCCGCCGGCGCGGGCGAGCGCGAGGGGAGGGAGCGGGGCAGCTATGGCAGGGGGACTCAGGGGTGAGGCCAAGCAAGGGTGCGGCGCGGGCATTCGCGGGAGCAGGCCAAGGGAGCAGGGCGCGCGACCGGCAGCGCGTGCACGCGGGCGCATGGCCAGAGGAGTGGCGGGCCGCGTGGGGCATGTTGCGGGCGGGCGCGGCCGCACAGGGGGTGGGGTGGGAGCGCGCGCTAGTGAGGGCAGAGGCGGCCGGCAGTGGCAGACGGAGGCGGGGTAGTGCAAGGCTTTGGCGAGGCCGGCGGGGCTAGCCGCAGCGGCTAGCGGAAGGAGCGGCAGCGCTGGCAGGCCGGGGCACGCGCCAGTGAGCGGCGCAGGGTAAAGCCGGCGAGCGCAGGGGAGCGACACGAGAAGCGGAGGTGCCGGCGACAGGTTGGCCGGACAAGGTGTGGCATCGCGGCCGCGACTAATGGTGCGCGAGTGTGAAGGACAGAGGGGAAGAGGCCGGGCCTCACCACAGGATGTAGGGACTCTGGTAGCGGGGTTCGGGGAGGTAGACGAGGACGAGGTCAACGACAAAGAGGAGGAGGTCCGGCGAGGAAGCGGTCCGGCGAGTCGGCTTCGGGCAATCGTGAGGTCCAACAGCGTCGAGGTGGATCGAACCCCTCCCCAATCCAGATGGGATCGAGAGGAGGGGGAGATGTGGGTGAGTGGGGGGTGAGTGGGAGGTGTTTGTTAGGGTTTTGGGGGTGGGCTAGGACGGGGGTGGGCCGGCCGGCTGGGCTAAAGCCGAATTGGTCAAGGGGGTTTACCTTTTGTTTTTTTATTTTACCTGTTGTTTTGTTTTTACTTTTTATTTATTCTTTTTTTTCTGTTTTATTTTAATTACATTTTATTTTAGTTTTAGTAAAACATACGCTTAGCATCTAAGATAGTATTTCAACCTAGTCCATAGTCACAAAAAGTCTATTTCTCAAATAACTTAGTTTGACATTTTATTAATTATAAAAGGTATTAAGATATTTATTTTTGCTACTGTTTTAATCATTTTAAACTATTTAAGAGTTTTATAAAAGTGTAGTTTCTTCACCAACATTTATATGGACTAATTGGCACAAACCGAACATATTGGTTTTAATGTTTCAAAACTTTCATTGTTTGACTTCATTTTAAATTTTAAATTCGAACTAGGTTTTGAACTAACGCGAGTTTATCCATAGTAAACGAGGTGACGTGGCATCATTAACAAGGAATTACTGTAGCTTAATTATCCGGGCGTCACAGCGGGCGGCGGCGCTAGAGCTGAATAGGCGGCGGAGCGTGGGTCGATGCAACCGCGGAGGATGGCCTCAGGGCGGCGGCCGGGAGCGCGTATCGCGGCACTGCGGCCCGAAGGGGTGACGCAGCAGCGACGCGGGAGTCAATGCGGCCACGAGAAAAACTACGGGACGGCGGCGCCGAGGTCCGACGGGGCGACACAACGGCAGACCATTGCTCGATCGGTGGAGGGACGTGCTAAACTTGAGGATGATCTTTACGAAATCCTGTGAAGGCGCGCACAAACGACTAATCAGACCGATCGCACCGCAACGATGAAGTGGATCGCGTGCTCATGGGTGATCCGTCCAATCACTCGCAGGTTGAAGTTGCTGATCGGCATACGTTGTGCAGCTTTAGGGTCAGGTACCAAGCTAGGTCCAACCACGTACACCACAAAAGTGGCCAACATGGGGCCATGCGAGATGCATGCATGGGTAACCAGAGCTAGCACGTTGTAGTACTTGTAGCGTGGCGTACGCGCTGGACGCGGAGAGCCGCGGTACGAACAGCTCGCCATCACAATAATGTTGCCTGCGCAAAGTCCTCGTGATGCGTCCAGCCGAGCAGGATGGTGGCCAGGCGGTAGAGGATTCCGATCTGACCAGGACGACCACGCCAGGCGAAGAAGAACAGACGGGCGCACGCATGGACGACGACCGTTGCAGGCCACCGTGTGTTGCGCGAGGTCGTCGTGTCGAAGTAGTGGCCGGTGTAGTCGATGCCAAAGTCGAAGTAGAGGCACGCAAGGGTCGACGGATGGCGGCGGGCGACGCAAACCGATCATAAATCAAAAAACCAAAATAAAGTACCGATCAAGACGACCGGCGCGAGAGAGAAAACCTGGATCAAGGATCGGGAAAAAGACTCTCTAGGGCAACCGATCAACACAACTGACGGACGAACCCTAGGTATTGGTGGCGCGGCCCCCGGCGGCGGTCATAGAGGCTGACGCTCCAGAGGCGGCGCACGGGTTCGGAAGCGGCAACCGCTAGGGTTTTGGATCAAGATTAGGCTGATATAATGTTACAAAGGGATAGAGAGATATTGATGAAATAGTTGTTTATTGCGTGAGCCTCGTGGGCATCCAGGCTATTCTGTTTCGCGTAACAGAATATTATTCTATTTCGCTACTTGAACTGACGGTTTCAGGCGCCTGTACTGATGAAAATTGAGGCGTCGAACTTATCCTCCTTGATTTTTTTTCATCAGAACAGGGTGTGTAATATATCATTGAAAAGCTTTTGACATCTAGATTACAATAATATAATTTTTTTTTGCAAAATCATCATGGTTTAAGGGTAGTTTTGAAAAAAAAACCATTTTCTTCAAAACCGTTATGAAAAAAAATGGCTCTTTCAAAACTGCTCTTAAACCATGATAATTTTGCAAAAAAAATCTATATTATTGTAATATAGATGTCAAGAGCTTTCCAACGATATATTACACACTCCGTTCCGACGAAAAAAATCAAGGAGGATCAGTTCGACGTGATGAAAATCGTCAGTACAGTCGCCTGAAACCATCGGTTCAAGTAGCGAAACAAAATAATGTTGTGTTACGTGAAACAGAATAGCTCAGTCCTATATAGGAGTACAAAACAAGTCGAAACATATCCTAGTATATTTCATATTTCCTAATTAAACATAATACTGAGGGGGCGGGAGTTTAAGCAGTCGCGCCACAGCTTTACGACCGGGTACGCCTGATGACAAGAGCATACAGGACGGTGCATGATGCTTTGGGTGGAGCGTGGCCAAGGGACGTTGGGCCTGATCTCAACGCTGACGAGCTGGCCGAATACCTCACGCTTTGGGGCTTGGTGGCGACCATAGAGGTGATTCAGCAGGATAGGGAGGATACAGTGAGATGGGTGTGGGAAAGCTCCGGCAAGTTTTCGGTCAGTTCAGCCTACAAGTGCTGATTTCTTGGGAGGCAGACGTATCCTATGGCAAGGTGTGCTAGGATAATCGTGCTCCGCTTCGGTGCAAGATCCATGTTTGGCGAGTTTTTAAAAACAGGTGCTGGATTTCAGATCCCCTTGCCCGGAGGGCCCTGCCGCACCAAGCACTGTGCCCTTTTTTGCGAGAAAACTTCCAATTTATTCATCTTTAATCATGGCAATACAACGAACACCAGAAATAATAAAAATTACATCTAGGTTCGTAGACCACCTAGCGATGACTACAAGCATTGAAGCGAGCCGAAAGCGCGCCGCCGTCATCGCCTCTTCCTCGTCGGAGCCGGGCAAAACTTGTTGTAGTACATAATCGGGAAGTCGTCGTGTTAAGACCCCATAGGACCAGCGCAGCAGAACATCAACCGCTGCTGATGAAGAGTAGCGTAGATCGAAAGCACCGTGCCCTTTATGCGATCAAATGCCAGAAAACTGTGTGGATCATTTCTTACTATCATGTGTATTCACTAGGACGGTTTGGCATAAGATTTGGAAAGCTTGGGGCCGACCGGAGTGGGACACCGGAGGCGGAGGATAGGCTGGTCGCTTGGACAAGAGCGCTTCACCAAAAGGATCGAAGATCCAAGGATCTGCATTCTGTCTTGCTGTTAGTGACGTGGGAGACGTGGAAGCATAGGAATTCTATTGTCTTCTATGGTGCAACTTTGTCGGAGGATAGATTGTTGCATAGGATTGTGGAGGAGGGAAAGGCCTGGTGTATGGCTAGCCTTAGGAGTCATGGGTGTAGCACTTTGCATGATAGTTGGCCGCATGGGTGGGTGGGGAGGAGGGCGCTTCCTATTTAGCGCTGCAGGCGCTATTTTGTGTGCATTTTGCAAACTGGCGTCTGCAGGCCTCCGCGCTGTGCCGGCCCAACTAAGTCTCCTTTCGGCTTTTTCTAAAAAGGCAAAAAAAGCGCGCCAGGAGAAATTCGATCCAAGAACCTCCTGTAAGGTGGTGCACTCTGCAAACCACAAGGCCACTAAGGCAGTTTTGTTGTATGACATCTTTTCCACTCTTTTTTTCTTTCCTTTTTCCCATATTTTAATTTTTCGCTTTTAATTTTTCGTCCTTATTTGATGATTTTTTAATTCGTGAACTCTCTGCAAATAGATGAACTTTCTCTTCAAGTAAACGAACTATTTTCATTTCTCGATGAACTGTTTGTCAAAATCGTGAACTGTTTTTCTAATTCGATGACCTTTTTTTAAACTCGATGAACTGTTTCAATTTGGATGAACTTTTTCCAAATTCGTTGAAATTCTTTCAAAATTCTATGATCTTGTTTCCAATTTGATGAACTTTTTTCAAACTTGATGAACTCTTTTTGAGTTTGCGAATTTTTTCAAAATATATAGAACTTAAAAAAACGAACTTCTTTTGAATCTTGAACTTTTTTGGACACATGAACTTTTTCGATTTGGTGAAGTTTTTTTGAATACGTGAACCTTTTTTGCATGCTCATGAACTTCATTTGAAATCTATGAACATGTTTTCAAATAATTGAAAAATGTAAACGTTATGTAACCAAAATGTACGTCTAAGTTTATGTTCTTAAATGTTCCCTGCTGTAAATAGTTAATGGAAGTTAGTCGGTCGATTTGCCAGCTCCGCTCTCTGGAATCGCAATGGTGCGAGTTCGAATCCATGTGGAGAACCATTTTTGTGTGGTTTTTTTTTTGCGGTGCGTGGTCGTGGGCCGGCCCACCCGGACGCTGCTGCAAGCGCCAGTTAGTTGCGCCGCACTGAAAGCGCCAACCAGGAGGTTCCATGAGGAGTAGTCCTTTTTGTATTGTCCTCAGGCGCGCCTGTAAACTGTGGATGGGGTCTCCCCTTTTCTTCTATCAATACGAGATACACATGTTTGTGCGTATTCTAGAAAAAGAAAAAGAAAAAACATTCTCTCTTTATGTAATGCCGCGGGTGTCGGATTTGAGGCTCCACAGACCCAAGAAAGATTTGAACTCTGAGGTGTGTGCGAAGAACTCAATCTCCCCAGCCTACCAACTCGACGCTCTCTTACCCTAGCTCGATGAACGGGAAAGGAAAGGGACACGACAGTTTACCTAGGTTCGGGCCATCTTGCGGTGTAATACCGTACTCCTGCTTTGGGGTGATTAGCCTCGCGGTGGGCTGAGGATGAACTAGTACAGAGAAAGAACTACCTCAGGAGGCCTGTTCTTGTGTTGGTGTGAGCTAGTGGGGGCTCGGATCGGATCGGAACCGGACCCCCCCCCCCTATTGTGGTGGCTAAGCTATATTTATAGTGGCATTGGTCCTCTTCCTCCAAAATGAAGGCGGGAAGGGATCCCACAATGTCCAAGTTTGAAGGAAGACAAATAGTACATCTTATCTTGACGAAAGGTGGTCTTCGCCTGCAAAGCTTCTGGTCGTGACATCGTGGTGATCTCGGCGATGACCTCCGTCCTGCCGTCCTGCGGACTTGGTCTTGTAGCACAGGAATGGAAACCTTTGGCTGATTCTTCGGGACTCCATGCCTGTGCTTGCCTCCTTAGCACCAAAGAGGAAACCTGTTGTACTACGACCGCTGGCGCCCGCCTGGCCGTGGTCGTCATGGCATACGTCACCTTCGCCTCATGAGGTGAGCACCTACATAGGACTCTCTACTCCTGAGGAGCTGGCCTAGGGAGGCCGCTCCCACTGGAGGTCTTGGAGTCGTCCCCCTCGCCAGGCTTGGCACCCCTCGAGGGTCTCGCTTTGTTGATGTTGAAGATGGCCTGTACCAGGCCATTGATGGTGCCACGCCATGGACCGCAGGCAGGCAAGTATGGGTCCCCTGGTTCCCAGAATGCCGACAGTAGCCCCCGAGCCCGAGGCGCGCTAGGACTTGGCTTTGAGGCGGAGCCAAAGGGTAGGGGTGAAGTGCGGCGGGCCCCAATCGCCTGCGGCCGAATCGACGCATGGCGCTTGATGGGACATGGGTGTCTCCGCTTTGCCATGCTGCCTCGGCAACCATCCCGGGCTGACAAAAAGACCGGCGCTTGCCGCTGAGCCTTCATTGCCTTCCATTCGTCTTACTCCATATCCCCTTTTTTCTCCCTGCTGATAGCGCCTCTAGATCTGTCGAACTTTCCCCAGAGCTCTCCACCGATGGCAGCTGAGAAGATGAAGCCCGCCACTCCTTCCGCGCATTCAGGCTCCTTGCCCGAGCCGGCCCTTAGTGTGTCCACCATCACCGAGGTGAAGCACCTCACCGCCGTGCTCCCGCTAACGGCGAGTAATGACAATGAGGGGAGGGAGACATAACTTCGGGTCGGCTGCACCAAGCAGGACACCTTAGCGAGGACCTTCTATCCCTTCTTCCTTCACAGCGTTTTTGCGTTGCTTATCCCTCCTTTCTCCAGTTTCTTCTTCGCCGTCCTCGACCATTACTAGATCCGCACCCTTCATCTCCATCCCAACTCCATCCTCATCCTGTCGATCTTTACCTTTTACTGCAAGGCGTTCGTGGGGGTGGTGCCCTCTGTTGCGTTGGTCCACCAATTCTTCTACCTCCGGATGCGCAGCTCAACCCAGTGCTCTGGGTGCGCCCTCTGTTGCCTCATTGCATCCCACGACAGCAACACACTCTCTAGGACTGGGAAGAAGGTGGAGGACTTCCGGCGCAAGTGGATCTTCATGGACGCCAAGCGCCTCCATGCTCGGCTGGAGCTGCCGACCGCGATGCCGGCGAAGCTGGACCGGTGGGCTCACGAGAAGCTCACTGACCCCCGGGCGGCGCCGGTCCTGAAGAAGATGACAGCGGATCTGGAGGCGGAGAAGCTGATGGGGGCCATGCTCATCAAGGAGTTCCTGGCGCAGCGCCTGGCTTCGCTCCAACCGCACTCGCGCCCCTTGTGGGATCTCAAGGGGGCGGTAGTGGACCTCCGCCTGCACCCAGAAAGCTTGACGGACAAGGAGCTGGGCAAGGCCGTGCGCACCTTGCTTGAGAAGGACCCGGGCGGCCTCCCGGAGGCCTACCTCCCGCTGTATCGCCGCGACAACGGGGTGGAGGTGGCCGCCGCCATGCCTGTCTTCAACGAGCTAGGGCTTGTGCCACCCAAGCTCCCCAACTCCCTGGTGTCGGTGTCCTCCAGCGAGAGCTCCGGGGAGGACGACTTCGAGGCGACCATGGAGGAGGTGGGGGAGACCTCTCCTCCACATCAGAGCGAGCTCCTCCGTGATCTCTTCGACGATGATGACGGCGGGGAGTATCTGGCCGAGGTTTCCCCACGCTCCACCGGGGTCGTCACAAGGTCCGAGGGAACCCTGTTGTAGATGCTGAAGCGAGTGACATCGAAGAAGGCCGAAGCGGTGTTGGTTCCCTGGTGTGACGCCCCCGCTTTGTCGCCTGTCGCCGCCATTCCAGAGCCAGCCGTTATGCGCGCGGCCGATCCTGATGGTGCGGCGAAGCCCGTGCTCAAGAAGCCCGGAGGTGCCGTGCTCCTGGCCAAGAAGAGGGCATACGTCCCCGATGAAGAGTAAGTACTTTACCTTGTTTTTTCTTTCCATCCTTGATGCCATGCTCATGATATTCTCCTTCTGGTGGCCAGGCTGAAGCCGGTGGTGAAGAGGAAGAAGGAGGAGGCCAGGGCCTCCGAGGCCACGCGACCTACCATGGCCGGGACCACCACAGCGTGTGGCGGAAGAGGCCGCCTCACGTTCACCGATGATGGAGCGAGCCCCTCGAAGCTCGGTGGCCAAGCCTCAGGAGGAGGCCGCCTCCGTGGCCAAGCAGACTCCAGGGGCGCCCGTCTCCGGCCCACCCGCGAGGGGTTCGATGGCTCCGGAGCCCCCTGCCGCCCTTGCTGCTGTAGCGGCGCCAGTTCACGCGTCGTTGCCACCTCCTCCCCAAGTCCTCACGCTGGCGGGCCATGGCTCGTCTGCCATGCCCGGCGCTTTGGAGGAGGCCGTCGCCGCGCTGGACTAGCTCTGGACTGAACTTCAAGGCGCCGACCGGCATGTGTGAAGGAAATATGCCCTAGAGGCAATAATAAAGTTATTATTTATTTCCTTATAATCATGATAAATGTTTATTATTCATGCTAGAATTGTATTAACCGGAAACATAATACATGTGTGAATACATAGACAAACAAAGTGTCACTAGTATGCCTCTACTTGACTAGCTCGTTAATCAAAGATGGTTATGTTTCCTAACCATGAACAGTGAGTTGTTATTTGATTAACGAGGTCACATCATTAGTTGAATGATCTGATTGACATAACCCATTCCATTAGCTTAGCACCCGATCGTTTAGTATGTTGCTATTGCTTTTCTTCATGACTTATACATGTTCCTATGACTATGAGATTATGCAACTCCCGTTTGCCGGAGGAACACTTTGGGTGCTACCAAACGTCACAACGTAACTGGTTGATTATAAAGGAGCATTACAGGTGTCTCCAAAGGTAGATGTTGGGTTAGCGTATTTCGAGATTAGGATTTGTCACTCCGATTGTCGGAGAGGTATCTCTGGGCCCTCTCGGTAATACACATCACATAAGCCTTGCAAGCATTACAACTAATATGTTAGTTGTGAGATGATGTATTACGGAATGAGTAAAGAGACTTGCCGGTAACGAGATTGAACTAGGTATTGGATACCGACGATCGAATCTCGGGCAAGTAACATACCGATGACAAAGGGAACAACGTATGTTGTTATGCGGTCTGACCGATAAAGATCTTCGTAGAATATGTAGGAGCCAATATGGGCATCCAGGTCCCGCTATTGGTTATTGACCGGAGACATGTCTCGGTCATGTCTACGTTGTTCTCGAACCCGTAGGGTCCGCACGCTTAAGGTTACGATGACAGTTATATTATGAGTTTATGCATTTTGATGTACCGAAGGTTGTTCGGAGTCCCGGATGTGATCACGGACATGACTAGGAGTCTCGAAATGGTCGAGACGTAAAGATTGATATATTGGAAGCCTATGTTTGGACATCGGAAGTGTTCCGGGTGAAATCGGGATTTTACCGGGTTACCGGGAGGTTGCCGGAACCCCCCGGGAGCCATATGGGCCTTCATGGGCCTTAGTGGAAAGGAGAAAGGGGCAGCCCAAGGTGGCTGCGCCACTTCCCCCTCCCATAGTCCTATTAGGACTAGGAGAAGGTGGCCGGCCCCCTCTCCCTCTTTCCCCCTTTGGGGAATCCTAGTTGGAATAGGATTGGAGGGGAGTCCTACTCCCGGAAGGAGTAGGACTCCTCCTGCGCCTCCCTCCTTGGCCGGCCAGCCTCCCCCCCTCTACTCCTTTATATACGGAGGAAGGGGACACCTCTAGACACACAAGTTGATCCACGTGATCTATTCCTTAGCCGTGTGCGGTGCCCCCTGCCACTATATACCTCGATAATACTGTAGCGGAGTTTAGGCGAAGCCCTGCTGCTGTAGTACATCAAGATTGTCACCACGCCGTCGTGTTGACGGAACTCTTCCCCGACACTTTGCTGGATCGGAGTCCGGGGATCGTCATCGAGCTGAACGTGTGCTCGAACTCGGAGGTGCCGTAGTTTCGGTGCTTGATCGGTTGGATCGTGAAGACGTACGACTACTTCCTCTACGTCGTGTCATCGCTTCCGCAGTCGGTCTGTGTTGGGTACGTAGAAAACACTCTCCCCCTCGTTGCTATGCATCACATGATCTTGCGTGTGCGTAGGAAATTTTTTGAAATTACTACGAAACCCTACAATGTGGCGACGGGGCGTCTGGGGATGATCTCGATGTGGCTCCAGGCCAACTCGTCTGTCAGGGCGGCCTGGGGCCAGGCCGAGGCTGTCGTCGCGGAGGGCAGGAAGGAGGCCGACGAGGCCACAGTGGCTCGCGACGCAGCAATGACCAACGCAATGTCTGCCAAGGAGCGCTACTGCACAGTGTAGGCCGAGCTGAAGGCCCTCCGTGATGAGTAGGCCGCCCGCACCCGTCGGCTCGAGGAGTAGGAAGAGGAGGACCTCAAGGCCCAGGAGACTGCACTCGCCGACCGCGACGCCGAGCTGGAACAGGCAGCCCAGGAACAGGCCACTGAGCGGAGCCGCCCAGGGAAGCTGAAGGAGGATAAGGAGATGGCCCAGGTGTCCCACGCCAAGGTTGTCTCCGAGGAGAAGGCCCGGCTAGAGGCCAGGGAGAATTCCCTTGCCGCGGCTGAGAAGGCGGCCGCCACGTGGTGCGACGCCTTCATCTCCCTCAAGCTGAGGTCCCACATGACACTACATACCCTTTATGGGGAAGGGTACGAGGAACCCCTAGCTAGAGCAGAGGAGGGCCTCACCGGGCTGCTCCCCAAGCTCGCCGGATCGCTCGACGGCATCGTCGCCGGAGTGGGCACCATGGTGGAGGGGGAGAGCCACACGCTTTTTACCTCAACTTCAACGCGCATCTTCAGCTAGCTCCACCTTCTAGACCGAAGCTTCGACCTTGGGGCGTTTGTCGAACCCGTGGCCCTTGAGTTCCGTGATGCTGCTGCCGAGGCCGTGGAGAAGCAGGTGGAGGCCCTGTTGCAGAAGTTCCTCTATGTCGACCCCATGACCGGGGCCAGTGGAGAGGACGGTGGCGACATTGTCGATGACGGACACTCCCAAGCGAGCGACGACGGTGTCCAAGGCTGAAGAAGAGGTCCAAAGGCGGCGCTTCCTCCCGTTTTAACCATGCGGCATTTACCGTGCCTTGTGGAGGCGTCATAACTTCTGCTTTGAACTTTAAGAGACAACATGTTCTATATTAATTTGCTAGGGCTCTGCGATTTCCTTTCTGTTTGCTCTTAGTGTTCCGCGTCGGCAGGACCCGTCCCTGCACATACCTTAGCCGCCGTTGGGGTGTCCGGATCAACAAGACGAGACCAAGGGGTGAGGGGCTACGTGACCAGTGAGGCCTTTTAGTCGCGATGCTCAGGGGTCCCCCTTGACGTACGAACAACCCTCAGGAAGGAGACATGAGCGTTGTTTTTAGCGTTCTGCGTCGGCAGGGCCCGGCCCCGCGCATACCTCAACTGCCATTGGGGTGTCCGGATCACCAGGACGAGGCCAAGGGGTGAGCGGCTACATGACCAATGAGGCCCCTGAGTCGCGATGCTCAAGGGTCCCCCTTGACGTACGAACAACTCTCCATATCTTTCCTCACTGGGCTTTCGCTCGGGAGGGACGCGAGAAGACCAGGTCCAAGGGACCTGGTGACGTGGTGTACGCCAGGCGTGACCTGAGCATAGCCCCTGTGCCCAGCCCCCTCGCGCGACCCTCCTGAGGGGAAAGTTGTGCAGTGAGGCTGAGCAGCGAGCCTGTCGACTCTCCTGAGGTTACTACAACCGCTAGGGTGCCCTCAGTTGTTTATTCACCAGTGCAGAGCATGGTGCTTTCGCTCTTGAACGGGCATAGCCACTCCTCGACCGTGTCATCCGCCAGCATGGAGCATGGGGCTTCCACTAGTATGTGGGTGGGAGCGCCCTCTGAGGGGAGACTCCGGGACATGTACAGCCCCATCCTGGCACATGGTTTGCACGCAGGACTAGAGGAGGTGTGTGTGGGCACTCATGAGCCAGCGCGGGACTCACGAGGACCTACCTCAAGGCGGGTTGTGCCTGAATTTTGGTTCGGAACATTTTCAAGGGTCCTGCGAGATGGTTATGTAGCTTGCGCCGAGTGAATCTCCGGAGCCCAGTCTTCTCATGCGAAAATCCTGAAGAAAGACAAGCGGCACGCAGCTCCCGCGATGGCGAGGCATTGGGTCATGTGGCCTAACTTATCCACTCTTAATTAGCTCATGTGAGAACAAGGCATCAAGGACCATGGGAGGTGACATGCATGGGAGCTGACCCGCGAGACAGAGGTCAGTCACTTGGGTTTAGCGACTTTGTAGGTACGGACTCGAGCATAGACGCCATGCCAGTCCTTAATCATGAGGCAGTCACGGGCGGGTTTTGTGAGGGCATACGACGTCCATAGAGACGAAGCACCAGACAAGCAGGTGATAACAGGGTGATGCGGGGCGACTCTCGCCTCGCATGGCTCTCGCCTCTTGAAGCTCCTCGATCGCCTTGGTGATGAACTCCTGAGCACCTGGCATCTCGCGCCTTGCGCTCCTCTCGCGGAAGCGCGCATTGACACATGCCTCCACATGGTGCCTGAACGCCTCCCTCACGACGCTGGCTAGGTCGGAGGCCCTCCAGAGGAGAGCCCCCGAGCCCAACCTAATAGGCGCACTGGGTGCGCCTTCCTATGCGAGAGGGGAAGGCGCCGCATCAGTGGGCGCGAGACCTGAGGCACGATCGTTAGACGCCCCATCCTCCTGAGATCCTCAGCAGAGCAGCTGCTTCTTCATCTTCTTGGGGATGACCTCTGGGGGGTAGAAGGCGCCTTCGTCATCCAGGTTCTCGACTGCCGCAGCCTGGTAGGCGCGCTCGAGGGAGCACACTGCATCTTTTTCGTAGCAGGCGACCGTGATGATGCCGCCGCTCCCTCGCATCTTGAGGACATTGTAGCCATGGTGAGTCGCAGGCATGAACTTGGACATGGATGGATACCCAAGGATGGTGTTGTACGGGAGGCGAATGTGGGCGATGTCGAAGTCGATGAGCTCAGTGTAGTTGTCATGCTTGCCGAAGGTGACAGGGAGGCGGGTCTGCCCTATGGGGACGGTGTGGAGCCGTCGGTCACCCCCGAGAAGGGCTTGGTAGGCTGAAGCTGGTCATACGACACCTGGAGCGTGTCGAACATCTCGATAGAGAGGACATTGATCTCCACGCCACCATTGATGAGTGTCTTGGTGACAAGGACGTCGCTGATGGTGGGAGAGCAGAGCATCAGGAGCTCGCCGATAGTGGCCGTGCAGTTGAGCTGGTCAGTAGAGTCGAAGGTGATGGTGTACTTGGACCACCTGAGTGGACGCGATGCCTCGAGCTTGGGGAGGGCCGCATTCACCTCGCGAGAGAACTTTTTGAAGATGCGATGGGAGGCGGGGGCCTGAGCGCCGCCTTGGATGCAAGCAATGGCACGAGGCTCTTGGAAGCCCCTGGCCCCATCATCTTAGTGGTGGTCGTCATTCCTCCTTGGTGGCGGCGGAAGCGGAGGAAGGCCAGCATTGCCCTCAGGATGGTCCTCACTAGGCTGATCCCTCCAGGGGCCCTCACGAGGTTGTCCTTGCCAGCGATCCTCACGAGGCTGATCGCGCCAGTCCTGGCGGGGGTCACGGTTGTCCCAGCATCCCCACCTCAGCCTCCTCCATGGTCGTAGCCGCGCTCGTTGCACTTGGGACGCTGGCGAAGGTGCCCGTCTCGGATGGCCCTGAGCTCTTGGAAGTCATTGGTGTTGTGGATGTGCACATTGTAGAAGACACAGAACGGGCAGCTGCCCTTGAAAGACTCTGGGTGGTCGCAGCCGCGCTTCATCTCAGGTTCAGCCCCAAGCACAACTGGGCCCTTGCGCTTCACGTCCTTGGCCTTGCCCTTCCTATCTTCTGTATCGGCCTTCGGGAGCTCAATGAGGGAGAGGCGACCTTCCTCGACTCTCGCGCATCTGGTTGCCATGTTGAACATCTCCAGAGCCGAGGACAGGTCTTCGTGTATGGCGAGCTCTTCCCTCATCTTGACATCCCAGATGCCGTCAGTGAACGCCGAAATGATGGCCTCATCTGACACCTTGGGAATCTTGAGGCGAACGTTGGTGAAGCGCTGGATGTATTTGTGCAAGCTCTCCCCTGGCTGCTGCTTGATGTGTCGTAGGTCACCCGCAGCAGGGGTGCGGTCGCGATTGCCCTGGAAGTTGGCGATGAAGCACTCTCGCCTTTCATCCCAGGAGGAGATCGATCCTGTGGGGAGGTTCAGGAGCCATGAGCACGCGCCATCCTTGAGGGCCATGGGAAACCAGTTCACCATGACCTTCTCGTCGCTGTTGGCCGCCTCGATGCTCCGCTCGTAGAGCTGGAGGAAGTCAGCAGGGTCGGGGGTGCCATCATAGCATGGAGGCAGGTCTGGCTTGAACTTCCCAGACCAGACGACGTGGCGCAGATTCGGGGTGAATGTGCGGCAATACGCTGCACTCACGGGAGCTTGCCGTAGAGGGGGGGCCTGGTCTTGGCGCTCGCGCACCACCACCTCGGGGAGCACGCGGTCTTGACGTGGCGGTGCTGGTGAGGGAGTCCTGGACTAAGGGGTCCTCGGGCGTCCGGCCTGTTATCCATGGGCCGGACTGATGGGTTGTGAAGACATGAAGGCCGAAGAATGTACCGTGTCTAGATTGGACTTGACTTGGCGTGGAAGGCAAGCTTGGCGACCAAAGATTCCTTCTTATGTAACTGACTCCTTGTAAACCCTAGATCCTCTCGGTGTCTATATAAACCGAAGGGGTAGTCCGGAAAGGACACCACATATACTCATTACCATACCCATATAGGCTAGACTTCTAGGGTTTAGCCATTACAATCTCGTGGTAGATCAACTCTTGTAATACTCATATTCATCAAGATCAATCAAGAAGGAAGTAGGGTATTACCTCCATAGAGAGGGCCCAAACCTAGGTAAACATCGTGTCCCCTGTCTCCTATTACCATCGATCCTAGACGCACAGTTCGGGACCCCCTACCCGAGATCCGCTGGTTTTGACACCGACATTGGTGCTTTCATTGAGAGTTCCACTGTGCCATCGATGAAAGGCTCGATGGCTCGCCTGGCCATTAAAGACAATATTACCGCAAGGGTAGTTTTGGCCTCGGGCCAAACCCTCCGGCTGGGTGACTTTACAATGATCGCCCGTTCGGCCGCGGAGCCGACGATGACCTCTCGGGCCATCGAAAATCCCCTTCGCATCAACTCTGAGCACTCCAAGAAGATGGATCCGGTTGAGTTTTCATCCTTAAACGAGCTCCTAGATCGCATCGCCGCTTTGGAATTCGTCACAGCTACGATCAAATCGGGCCTAAAACCGACCAGGGAGAAACTGAAACTCCACCGGTCACCCACCAGATCGCGACAGTCCTGGAGCAGGACGGCGAGTCTTCTTCTATATTGAAGACAGACTATGTTCGGGTCGCCATTCATGAAGAGCCGGATACTCACCCGCGAAAGGACGCAACCAGCCCTCGGAACATAGCATCGGACGACGGTTCCAAACAATTAGAAGATATTCCGGAACCCGGACTGTCTAGTCCGGAAGTTCATCGGACTCCGGACAACAGGTTAGGTCAGGGTTCGGATTTAATTCCACCCACCCATCTGGACATAGAGGCTCTCATGAGCATAAAACTACAATCTCAGGAGAAGGTACACCACTTTTGGGCCAGATTCCTCCGTGTCAAGGACGAGGTAAAGGATTGCTGTGACGAGGACGCAATATCAACGTTCTGCAAAAACTGTGCGGACGAAGGAATCCTCAACGCCATCAATCGATGCCGCATACTATAATTTGCCGACTTAGCAACCATCGTACAAAAATACTTCGCAATGGAAAGCGCTTGGGAAACTCGGGCAGCTCATTGGGAACCACCAGCCCGAACCCAACTTCCCCTACAGGCGAAAAGGGCATACCCTCGGGGCACACCCAGTCCAACAGTCAAAAAACACAAAGTCACTATACGGCACGGCACCGTTCTGGAAGGGTGGCTCGATGACCCATGCAAAATACATACAACAACAGATACCGTGGCAACCCACAGCCTTAGAGCATGTTGGATACTACGACAGGTAGCCAAGAGCGGCGAGGACATCCTTATCAAGGACGCCGCAGAACAACACTCCCAGAAGACGACGACCCAAGAGTATTGACAGTCTTCGAGACATTCGCTTCAAATACAAGCGCAAAAGGGCACTTCGCGAGCTCAACGAAGTCTGCCAGATCGCTGTAATAAACCCATGGAATGACACGGCTATAACATTCAATGCCGGTGATGAACCAAATAAGTACAGAACAACACGAGCACCAGCCGCGTTAGTCCTCAGCCCCATCGTGGATGGGTTTCGACACACCAAGGTCCTTGTCGGTGTCAAAACCGGCGGATCTCGGGTAGGGGGTCCTGAACTGTGCGTCAAAGGCGGATGGTAACAGGAAGCAGGGGACATGATATTTACCCATGTTTGGGCCCTCTTGATGGAGGTAATACCCTACGTCCTGCTTGATTGTTCTTGATGATATGAGTATTACAAGAGTTGATGTACCACGAGATCATAGAGGCTAACCCTAGAAGCTAGCCTATGGTATGATTGTCTATTGTCCTACGGACTAATCCCTTCAGTTTATATAGACACCGGAGGGGGCTAGGGTTACACAAGGTCGGTTACAAGGGAGGAGATATACATATCCGTATTGCCTAGCTTGCCTTCCACGCCAAGTAGTGTCCCATCAGGACACGGGACGAAGTCTTCAATCTTGTATCTTCATAGTCCAATAGTCCGGCCAAAGGATATAGTCTGGCTGTCCGGAGACCCCCAAATCCAGGACTCCCTCAGTAGCCCGTGAACCAGGCTTCAATTACGTTGAGTCCGGCGTGCAGTATTGTCTTCGGCATTGCAAGGAGGGTTCTTCTCCAAATCTTGAATATCTGTTAAGTAGTGTCTGACTCCCATAAATGTTGGACTTCTTGGCTTCTGCGCCCAATAAGGGCTATCTTTAATGTCTCGAGCGAATGCGAGGAGCCAGGGCGTTTTCACATTCGCCCCCCTAGCCAAGTAAATAAATCGTCTATTAAAGGGATGGGGATTCTTAGATCCAATCCACACCATCTTCCCACAGCGAGAATCCATCGGAGCGCGCTTGGAAAAATCCATTCCATCATGGCCAGTCACCGCAGCTCCTCCTCTCGCTCCCTTAGCCCGAAGCCCGGCGATCGGGAGAAATGTTCCGTCCCGCACGACCGATTAGTAGAGTTACAGACCCAAAGATTTCTCCCTCCGGCGTATATGGTCCCCGTCCGAGCTGGGCTCGCCACTTATAATGGCAGGGAGCAAGCAGAGAGCTTCCCCAATCCCTCCAAGGGGGAGCGGGTATGCCTTGTGCCTTACTTACTAAGGGGACTCGGATTTCCAATTCATCCATTCCTCCACGGACTCCTGGAGTTTTACGGCCTCCAGTTGCATAATTTCACCCCTGCTTCCATATTACACATCGCCGGCTATGTTGCCAGTTGCGAGTTGTTTTTGGGCTGCGAGGCTCATTTCGAGCTATGGAAAAGGCTATTCTGCCTTGCGCCCCGCACACAGAAGGGGTCACTTTATCAAGTGGGCGGAGCCGAAATATGGCGCATCGCCGAGACCGGATACCCGTCCGGTACTCAAAAGAAGATGTCCCAAGACTGGCCTTCGGAGTGGTTTTATATGGAGGACGTCCCTCTTCCAGACCCTGTTCGGTGGGGTCTTCCTGAGTTCGACAATGCTCCTCTGAAGAAACGTCGAAGTTGGCGCTCATGGAGCCCCCAGGAGGAAGATAACGGAGAAGTCCTTTATCTGATGAACCGGATTAAAGCGCTGGCACAATCAGGATTGACAATAATCGATGGTATGTCAATATGCATAATGCGGGGGGTGCAACCACTTCAATATCGAGGGCACCCCCTGTGGTGTTTTAACGGGGAAGATGACGCCACCTGTTGCGGGCGCAAGGGACCGGACTCACCTGCTGCTTTAGCAAAAGTTCTGTCCGAGTTATTCAAGGGAGAGGAAGAGGAGTTCATCCACATTAAACCATGGGACGTATTCTCCATGTACAACCCTCCAAGCTGGGTGAGTTGTACCCTTTTTACTCTCAACCTTCCCGTATTCTTCGTCGTAGGTACTCACCTTGCCATTTTATGGCAGGAACTGCGAAAAGCGATAAGGGAGGTCAACAGCCCAGCTCCATAACCAGAGGACCCTGACCGGGCCCTCGATCCCGGACTTGAAGTGGATCCGGACATATTTGTGGAGCTGATAGACACGCAATTCTATCAATTAAGCTGCGATGACGCCCTGGTGGCCATAACGGTCGACTATCCGGGACTACTTCATGCGTCGTATGTAAGAAAAACCAAAGTCCCAACTCCCCAAAAGGATTCCCTTTTATGCACTTCACCTACCATACACGTATGGTGTCTTACAGGGAAGGCCTTCGGGACACCGTGCCGAACCTGCAGCAACTCGCCAACAAGAGGCGCCGAAGCCGGGTAGGCAAAAAACGAAGGCGGTCCGGATGGTGATGCCAGCATTGAGGTATGACACAAAACCTCATTCCATGGTTGTCATCTTGCTTAAAATATAATGGCATCTGTGTTTCCTAGAAAAAACGCCCGCCGAACTATATCCGGAGAGGCTGCCGATCACGCCTCGACCAGTCGGGGCCAGGGCCGGACATAGAGGCGGAAGCTAAAGCGAGGTAGACGCCGGATGTTCCTCCTACAGAGAATGCGGACAGACTATCCGCTACAAATTCCGAAGTGGAGAGCGCCATGAATCACAGGCATCGCCGGGCCGTACTCTTTGACGCTTATTTCTCACCAGAGGCATTTGATGCGTTCAATTCCGGAAATGCATACATCCATGCTGCTCAAAATGGTCTAGCCAGAGCCACGGATCAGTATGTAAGGGATATACGGGTAAGTAAATCTAACGATTATATGTATTAGTAGCCCCTGAGACTTGAAACAGTTGACACAACTGATTTAAGGATCATTTACTTGAGTTGATTCTTACGGAGAAGAATTCCCAATTGTCTCAAGAGCTGGAAGAGTGCAAGGCCCAGCTAGGGGCCTCTGTTGCCGCCTTGAATTCCCAATTGTCTCAAGGCAAATCTAACAATAGATGTTGCAAGTGACCCCGGAGTGAGTCCGGAGGCCGTAGTGGTGAATGCGACACGTGCTGATCGACAGCTAAATGCTGGTGAGCGCGTGCTTATGCGAGTTAGGCAGGAGAAAAACAATCTCCAAGATGATAATACCCGGCCGAGTGAGGAACTGAAAGATGTCCGGGCCCAGCTGGTGGACTCCGTAAAGGAGAATAGGCGGCTTTGGCGCGGCATTTTTAGTAAGTGCTTGAACGAACATTTAAAGGAGTTCGGTGATGAAGCCAACTAACAGAGTTGTGTCTGCAGGTATGCTGACGGGTTGTCCCGCAGAAGAGATGCCCGGGTCTTCAGGTGATCTTCTACTAGAGCTCTCACAACTGCACGAGCAAGTTCGACAGGTGATGCAGGATATTGCCCAAGCCTTGTGGCTGTCCAGATCCCTACCAGGAGGCATGGGAGAGCTTGTAGAGAAGCTCAAGGGAGCACGGTGGTGCTTCCGATTATGGAAGATATCAGCTTGCCGACAAGGTGCGAGGGAAGCCTGGGCTATGGTGAAGACGCGATACACCAAAGCAGACCCAAACCACATGGCTGAGGTCGGACCTGTGGGGCCTGATGGGAAGGAGATCCCCGTCAGTTTAGTGTATGATCAAGTAGAATTAGCTGCAAAGTATTCACAACAGGATTGTAGGCTAGACAACCTGTTGGATGGTATAGAAGAAGAATTGAATCAGTCTTAGTGACTGTGTACTTCAAGTGACATATGTAATGTCCCTAGCCGGATTGTAAATCATTTGTCATGACAGACCTTTTCGCTTCGACCTATGGACCCGATAGTCCGGAGTGTATCCGAATACCTGCTCGATTATATAAAACCAGGGTATGCATGGAAACCAGGCGTAGGGGTCATAAGTGCTTGAAAAGACAAGTACCCAACTAACTATGTTATATTACATGGGTAGTAAGAAACATCTTCCAGGGAGAATAGTTCCGTTAAGGGTTCCTTTCCATAGGTACGCATGCCCTAATGTGCATGTCCGAACTGTGAAAAGGAACACAGGCTGTAAACAACTGGGGTCATTTTTTCAAATTAAATAAAAGTCATCTTTTGTTCGCCGACCGAATATTCCCTTAAGAACGCTAGCTTTCGGCTTCACCCAGTCTGAGGTACACATCCGGCTGACCCAGCAGTAACAATTGCAGAGGTGCTCCCCTTATGCCCTAGCCGAATTAACGGGAACATAGGGCATAAATACAAGAGCCAGGCAACCCAGCTTGGCCAAAACTTAAGTCATATCGATGCATATAATGGCGAAAACAGGTACATGCGGAAGAATGAAACATGTGCGGGACAAAAAGCCCAGAAAAATAATTATATTAAGCTTCTGTGTAAGAAGCCCCCAGGTATAATGAGCGCGGCAAGCGCGACGCGATCGTGCAATCAAGACACAAGTTTAGCCTTTTAGGGCCGGGATGAGAAAAAAAGAGAGGAAGAGAGAAAAAGACAGATATGCAAAAAATAAACGAGGGTGAGGAGACGAACATATAGTCCGGCGCTAGGCGTCAAATCGTCGTAGTCTGGCTACATTCCATGGGTTTGGCTCGAGTCGATTATCCGATGCATCCCACAGACGGTACGCTCCATCGGTCAGAACTTTGTCAATAATGAAGGGACCTTCCCATTTGGGCTAGAGCTTGTTATTTTTCTTCTCCGGCATGCGTAGAACTAGTTCGCCAACGTTGTAGTTTTTGGCCCGTACTTCTCTGCTTTGATACCTTCGAGCCTGTTGCTGATAAAATGCGGAACGTGCCTTTGCCACATCATGCTCCTCCTCCAGGGCGTCCAAACTGTCCTGCCGATCGAGCTCGGCCTCTTTTTCCTCGTACATGCGCACTCGAGGTGAGTCATGAATTATGTCGCAAGGCAAAACTGCCTCTGCGCCATACACCATAAAGAACGGTGTGTATCTGGTAGTGCGATTCGGCGTGGTCCGCAGCCCCCATAGTACGGAGTCGAGCTCCTCTACCTAGTGCGTGTTTGATTCCTTTAAGCACCGCACTAGTCTGGGTTTAATGCCGCTCATGATAAGACCATTTGCTCGCTCAACTTGACCGTTAGTTTGCGGGTGATAGACAGAAGCATAGTCGAGCTTGATGCCCATATTGCTACACCAGAGTTTCACCTCATCGGCTGAAAAATTCGTGCCGTTGTCAGTGATGATGCTGTGGGGGATGCCATAAGGGTGTACAACACCAGATATGAAGTCTATCACTGGTTCGGATTCAGCCGTCTTGACAGGTTTGGCTTCTATCCATTTGGTGAATTTATCCACCATGACGAGTAGGTATTTTTTCTTATGGGTTCCCCCTTTAAGGGGTCCAACCATGTCAAGCCCCCAGACCATGAAGGGCCAAGTAATGGGGATTGTTTGCAGGGCGGTAGGTGGCCTATGGCTTTGGTTTGCAAAAAACTGGCAACCGACGCAATGATGGAACAGATGATGCGCATCTGCCCAGGCCGTCGGCCAATAAAAACCCTATACGGAAGGCCTTGCTTACAAGGGCCCAGGCTGCGGCATGGTGGCCACCGAGTCTGACGTGGATTTCTGCCAAAAGCTTCCGCCCTGCCTCTTCGGAGATGCACCTTTGAAGGATTCCGGTAGTGCTTTTCTTATAAAGCTCTCCCTCGTGGACCTTGTAGGATTTAGATCGCCGCACTATGCAGCGTGCCTCATTTTGGTCCGCGGGTAGTTCCTGCCTGGTTAGGTAGGCCAGGAATGGCTCTGTCCAGGGGGTGATGATGGCCATTATTACATGAGCTGAAGGTGTTATTTCAATGCCAGAGCCTCCGATTGTGTCAGAGTGTTCGGTATCCGGTGTTGTAACCGGATCCGGGCTATTGTTGCCGGTGTCCCCTTCCCATACCACGGATGGCTTAAACAGTTTTTCCAGGAAGATGTTAGGTGGGATAGGGTCACGCTTAGCACCGAGACGGGCGAGGATATCCGCCGCCTGATTGTTTTCCCGAGCCACATGGTGGAATTCAAGCCCCTTGAACCGAGCTGACATTTTGAGAGCGGCGTTGCGATATGCCGCCATTTTCAGATCCTTGGCATCGAAGTCTCCATTTATTTGGGATATTGCGAGGTTTGAATCCCCACGCACCTCCAGGCGTTTAATGCCTATGGAAACTGCCATCCGGAGACCGTGCAATAGGGCCTCGTATTCGGCTGCGTTATTGGAGTCTGTGTATAGTATTTGGAGTACGTATTGAACTGTATCTCCGGTGGGGGACGTCAAAACGATGCCAGCCCCCAGACCAGCCAGCATTTTAGAGCCGTCGAAGTGCATGATCCAATTCGAGTACACGCCGTACTCTTTAGGGAGTTCGGCTTCTGTCCATTCGGCGATGAAATCAGCCAGCACTTGCAACTTGATGGCTCGTCGTGGTTTGTATGCTATGTCGAATAGGAGGAGCTCGATGGCCCATTTGGCAATCCGGCTCGTGTCGTCGTGGTTGTTTATTATGTCATTGAGTGGTACTTCAGAGGCCACTGTGATTGAACACTCTTGAAAGTAGTGTCATAACTTCCGGGATGCCATGAATACCGCGTATGCTATCTTTTGGTAATGTGGGTACCGTGATTTGCATGGAGTGAGGATGGTAGATACAAAGTATACCGACCTTTGAAGTGGGAATTTATGTCCATCTGTCTCTCGTTCGACGACTAGCAGTAAAATTACAACTTGGTGCGTTGCCGCTATATATAATAGCATTGGTTCGCTGACATTTGGCGCGACCAAGATTGGGTTGGGGGCCAGGATGGCTTTTATGTCTTCCAATTCAGCCGTGGCTGCGTCCGTCCACTCGAAGTGTTCGGTGCGCCGAAGAAGGCGATAAAGGGGGAGTGCCTTTTCTCCTAATCGGGAGATAAAGCAGCTTAAGGCCGCCACACATCCATTTAACTTCTGTATTTGCTTGAGGTCGGTTGGGATAGCCAACTGCGACAGGGCTCGGATTTTAGCCGGATTTGCTTCAATTCCTCTACTGGAGACGATGAAGCCCAGGAGCATTCCGGCGGGTACACCGAAAATGCATTTTTCCGGATTGAGCTTAATGTCATATGTTCGGAGATTGGCGAATGTGAGCCTCAAGTAGTCTATTAAGGAGTCCACATGTCTTGTTTTAATGACCACATCGTCTACGTATGCCTCCACTGTCTTGCCGATCTGCTTTTCCAGACATGTCTGAATCATGCGCTGATATGTTGCACCGGCATTTTTGAGCCCAAAGGGCATTGTGTTAAAACAGAAGGGGCCGTAAGGAGTGATAAATGCCGTTGCGGCTTGATCGGACTCAACCATCTTAATCTGGTGGTAACCGGAGTATGCGTCGAGGAAGCACAATGATTCGTGTCCTGCAGTAGCGTCGATGATTTGATCGATGCGAGGGAGGGGGAAGGGATCCTTTGGGCTAGCCTTATTAAGGTCTTTGAAGTCGACGCATAGGCGCCAAGATTTGTCCTTCTTTGGTACCATCACCAGGTTTGCTAGCCAGTCCGGATGTTTTATTTCTCTAATGAATCCGGCCTCCAGTAGCTTGGCTAGCTCTTCTCCCATGGCTTGTCGCTTAGGTTCAGAGAAACACCGAAGAGTCTGCTTGACTGGCTTGAATCCTTTTAGAACATTAAGGCTATGCTCGGCCAATCTGCATGGGATTCCTGGCATGTCTGAAGGATGCCATGCGAATATGTCCCAATTCTCGCGCAGAAACTCCCGTACTACGGCGTCTATAGCGGGGTTTAACTATGCCCCGATGGATGCTGTTTCTGTGTGATCCGTTGGATGGACTTGGAATTTGACTATTTCGTCCACTGGTTTAAAGGAGGTGGACTTGGATCTTTTGTCTAGTATCACGTCGTCCCTGTCCACTTTGGAGCGCAGCACGGTTAACTCCTCTGCTACAAGGGCTTCGGATAATGCCTCGAGGGCCAGTGCGGCTATTTTGTTCTCGGCGCGGAGTGCTATGTCCGGATCACTAGCTAGAGTGATGATTCCATTGGGTCCGGGTGTTTTGAGCTTCATGTACCCGTAATGGGGTATGGCTTGGAAAATCGTGAATGCCTCCCGCCCTAGAAGGGCGTGGTATCCGCTACTGAATGGGGCCACTTGGAATGTGATTTCTTCGGACCTATAATTCTCCGGAGTGCCGAATACCACATCTAGTGTGATTTTCCCAGCGCAACGTGCCTCCCGACTAGGGATAATTCCTTGGAAGATCGTGCTTCTTTGCTCTATACGGTTGCTGTCTATTCCCATTTTTTGAAGGGTCTCCTCGTAAATGAGGTTTAATCCACCGCCGCCGTCCATGAGCACTTTAGTGAGCCGAAAGTCGTCCACAATTGGATTGAGGACCAAAGCAACTGGTGCTCGGGTTGTTCAGAATTGAGGTTCGTCACTGGCATTGAAGGTTATAGCCATGTCGCTCCATGGATTTGTTGCTGCTACGTGGCATACTTCGGCAAGGCTGCGGAGTACTCGCTTACGCCTATTATTTGAGGCGAAGGTCTCGAAGACTGTTAGTACTGGATTGTGATCCCCGGGGAGGTGTTCTGGGGTGTTTTGGATGAGGAGATCCTCACCGCTTTTGGCCACCTGCCGGAGTACCCAACATGCTCTAAGGCTATGTGTTGGTATGGCATCCGCTGCACTATGAATTTTGCAGGGCCCGTTAAGCCATCCCTCCAATATGGTTACACGCCCTGTAGTGGGCTTTTGTTTCTTTATAATTGAGTCGGGCGACTTATGAGAGTGCACCCTTTTAGTTCGGACTGGGTGTTTTGACAGGGCCGGATTATCCCAGAATTGTGTTTGGGTTTTCCAGGTGCTTTCCATCGCACAGTATTTCCGTACTATGGCCACCAAGTTGGCGAAGTGTGTAATGTCGCGGCAACTTATGGCATTGAGGATCCCCTTGTCCGTGCAATTGTTACGAAAGAACAAAATTGTGTCTTCCTCACGATAGTCCTTGACCTTGTTCATTGCAAGGAGGAATCTGGCCCAATAGTGATGTACTATTTCTTGGGGCGCTTGCCTAATGTGGGAAAGATCATTTGTATCTGGGTGGGTGGGTGGATTTAAGTCCAGACCTTGACCCAATCTGAGATCCCGAGGCGGGGGAGTTTCCAATCTTGGATGTTTGGACTCCGGGATGTTGCTCCGTGGGTTTGGTATGCGACCTGATTCCAGGTTCAGTGTTAGGGAGATGCCCTCCCGTCAGCGAGTATCCGGCTCGGAGAGCTCAGGAATCCGTACATAGTTCATCCTCAGGATAGAGGGAGAAACGCTGCAGTGTTCCTCCACCACCGCTATTTGATGGGTGACCAGCGTAGAGTTAATCTCCCTCTGGTCAGGTTTAAGCCCGATCCGATCGTAGTCCGTAGCGACTCCCAGAGCGGCGATGCGATCCAAGAGCTCGTTCAAAGAGGAGAGCTCCATTGGATCCATCTGTTCGGCGAATTTTGAGCCGATGTGGAGGCTGTTTTTGATGACCCGAGAAGTCATCGTTGGAGCAGCGACCGAGCGGGCGGTCATGACGAAGCCGCCTAGTCAGAGAGTTTGGCCTACAGCCAGGGCTCCCCCCGAAGTGATGTTGTCTTTGACAATGAGACGAGTCATCCCCCTTTACGATGACGACACAGTGGAACTCTCAATTAAAGCACCAATGTCGGTGTCAAAACCGGCGGATCTCGGGTAGGGGGTCCCGAACTATGTGTCTAAGGCGGATGGTAACAGGAAGCAGGGGACACGATGTTTACCCAGGTTCGGGTCCTCTTGATGGAGGTAATACCCTACGTCCTGCTTGATTGTTCTTGATGATATGAGTATTACAAGAGTTGATCTACCACGAGATCGTAGAGGCTAACCCTAGAAGCTAGCCTATGGTATGATTGTCTGTTGTCCTACGGACTAAACCCTCCGGTTTATATAGACACCAGAGGGGGCTAGGGTTACACAAGGTCGGTTACAAGGGAGGAGATATACATATTTGTATTTCCTAGCTTGCCTTCCACGCCAAGTAGAGTCCCATCCGGACATAGGATGAAGTCTTCAATCTTGTATCTTCATAGTCCAACAGTCCGGCCAAAGGATATAGTCCGGCTGTCCGGAGACCCCCTAATCCAGGACTCCCTCAGTCCTCATGACGGCGGCGGCGGACTAAATCTCATTTGTGAGGACAGACAGGAGCCGCATCAAACAAAGTAACACAACCTTCTGGGGAATTATTCCTAGTTGGGAGGCATGGTGCACGGGCAAAATCACACTTGACGTGGTATTTGGATCGCCGGAGAACTATCGGTCCAAAGAAATAACCTTCCTAGTGGCCCCTTTCAGCAGTAGATAGCACGCCCTGTTGGGGCGGGATGCTTTTACACGCTTCCAAGCTATACCGCACTACGGATATATGAAGCTCAAAATGCCTGGACCAAACGGTATAATCACTCTCGTCAGTGATCCGGACATAGCACTCCGCGCTGAAAACAAAACCGTATCCCTGGCCCTGGAGGCACTATCCGAAGCTCTCACGGCCGAAGAATTAACCGCACTATGCTCCACAGTGGACAGGGACGATGTGATCCTCGACAAACTCCCCAAATCCACCTTGTTCAAACCGGCAGAAGAAATAGTGTAATTCCAGGTCCACCAAACGGACCCCAAGAAGATAGCATCCATCAGAGCTCAACTGAACCCAACATTTGACGCTGCACTACGAGAATTCCTGCGTGAAAACTGCGACATATTTGCCTGGCACCCTTCAGACATGCCAGGGATCCCACGCAAGCTGGACGAACATAGCCTCAATATATTAAAGGGGTTTAAACCGGTTAAGCAAACACTGCGGTGCTTTTCTGAACCCAAGCAACAAGCCATGGGGAAGGAGCTGGCAAAACTCATCAAGGCCGGATTCATTAGAGAAATCAAACATCTGGACTGGCTGGCAAACCTGGTGATGGTACCAAAGAAGGACAAATCCTGGCGCCTGTGCGTCGATTTCAAAGACCTCAACAAAACCTGCCCTAAGGATCCCTTCCCCCTCCCCCGCATTGATCAAATCATTGACGCCACCGCAGGAAATGACTCACTGTGTTTCCTTGATGCATACTCTGGATACCATCAAATCAAAATGAAGGAATCCGATCAAGCTGCAACAGCATTCATTACCCCATACAGGCCATTCTGCTTCAATACCATGCCCTTTGGGCTCAAGAACGCCGGCGCCACATATCAACGCATGATTCAAACATGCCTGGAGAAACAGATTGGCAAAATAGTAGAAGCTTACATCGATGACGTCATCATCAAAACCAGGCATGTGGAAACACTAATAGATGACTTACGTCTTACATTCGACAACCTCAGGGCGTATGACATTAAGCTCAACCCGGAAAAGTGTGTCTTCAGCGTCCCCGCTGGAAAACTCCTGGGCTTTACGTTTCCAATAGAAGAATTGAAGCAAACCTAGCCAAAATCCGAGCTTTTTCAAAATTGGCTAAGCCAACAGACCTTAAGCAAGTTCAAAAACTTGCAGGTTGCGTGGCAGCTCTAAGCCGCTTTATCTCCAGATTAGGAGAAAAGGCACTGCCTCTCTATCGCCTTCTATGGCGAACCGACAACTTCGAGTGGACAGACGCGGCAACAGCTGGGCTGGAAGAAATAAAAACCCTTCTTGCGAGCAATCCAATCCTGGCTGCACCAAACTCCGGCGAACCGATGTTATTATACATATCGACAACACATCAGGTGGTGAGCACCGTACTCGTTGTCGAACGAGAACAGGACGGACATAAATTCCCACTTCAGAAGCCAGTATACTACGTATTTACTGTCCTTACACCATGCAAATCCCGGTACCCTCATTATCAAAAAATTGCATATGCGGTCTTCATGGCATCCCGGAAGCTCCATCACTACTTCCAGGAGTGTTCGATCTCGGTGGCCTCCGAAGTACCACTCAATGACATTATAAACAACCAAGATGCTACTGGCCGAATAGCCAAATGAGCCATCGAGCTCCTGCCATTTGACATTACATATAAACCACGTCGAGCTATCAAATCCCATGTACTGGCCGACTTCATCGCCAAATGGACAGAGGCCGAACTCCCTAAAGAGTACGACACATACTCCAATTGGGTCATGTACTTTGATGGCTCCAAAATGCTGGCAGGGTTAGGAGCGGGTGCTGTTTTAACATCCCCTACTGGAGACGTCATCCAGTACGTTCTCCAAATACTATACACAAACTCCAATAACGCAGCCGAATACGAGGCCTTATTGCATGGTCTTCGGATGGCTGTCTCCATGGGCATACAACGCCTAGAAGTGCGGGGTGACTCAAACCTTGCAATATCTCAAATAAATGGAGATTTCGACGCTAAAGATCCGAAGATGGCAGCGTATCGTAACGCAGTCATAAAAATGTTGGCCCGGTTCGAGGGGCTCGAGTTCCATCATGTGGCTCAAGAAAGTAATCAAGCGGCGGATGTTCTTGCTCATATTGGCGCTAAGAGCGACCCCGTCCCACCTAATATCTTCCTGGAAAGGCTCTGTAAGCCATCCGTGGTGTGGCAGGGGGAAAACGACAACACTAGTCCGGACCCAAACATAACCCCAGATCCCGGAAACATTGACATAACACCGCCGGTGCATCTCATAATGGCAGTCATTGCCCCATGGACCGAACCCTTCCTGGCCTACCTTAATAGGAAGGAACTTCCTGAGGACCAGAATGAGGCCCGCTGTATTGTCCGGCGCTTGAAGGCCTACAAGATTCATGATGGAGAGCTCTACAAGAAAAGCGCCATCAGAGTCCTTCAACAATGTATATCCGAGGAAGAGGGGCGGCAACTCTTGGCTGAAATTCATGCCGGACTCAGCGGTCACCATGCCGTAGCTCGGGCTCTTGTTAGCAAAGGCCTTCCGTACAGGGTTTTATTGGCTGATGGCCCGAGCGGATGCACATGACCTTGTCCAACATTGCGTCGGATGCCAACTCTTTGCCAATCAAAGCCATATGCCCCCACTGCCCTACAAACAATCCCCATCACTTGGCCATTCGCGGTCTAGGGACTCGACATGGTTGGACCACTTCAAGGGGGAAGCCATGAGAAAAAATATCTGCTGGTTATGGTGGACAAATTCACTATGTGGATAGAGGCTAAACCGGTCAAAACGGCCGAGTCCGGCCCGGTGATAGACTTCATATCCGATGTTGTGCACCGTTATGGTATCCCACACAGCATCATCACTGACAACGGCTCCAATTTCACAGTCGACGAGGTAAAAACCTGGTGTACTAATCTAGGTATTAAACTCGATTACGCCTCCGTCTACCACCCACAAACCAACGGTCAAGTCGAATGCGCCAACGGTCTTATTATGAGCGGCATAAAGCCCAGACTAGTACGGTCTTTGAAAGAATCAGACAAGCATTGGGTTTAGGAGCTCTACTCCGTACTCTGGGGGCTGTGGACCACGCCCAACCGTACTACAGGGTACACACCTTTCTTCATGGTGTATGGTGCAGAGGCCGTATTGCCCTGCGATATTATTCACGACTCACCTAGAGTGCATATGTACGAAGAGAGAGAAGCCGAGCTCGATCGGCAGGATAGCCTAGATGGCCTGGAGGAGGAACGCGATGTCGCAAAAGCCCGTTCAACAGTTTACCAAAAGCAGGCTCGAAGATATCAAAGCAGAGAAGTACGGGCCAAGACTTACAACATCGGTGAACTCGTTTTACACCTCCCGGAGAAGGAAAAGGACAAACTCAAGCCCAAATGGGAGGGTCCCTTCATAATTGACGAAGTTCTCACCGGAGGAGCATACCGTCTTCGCGATGCATCAGACAATCGCCTCGAGCCAAACCCCTGGAACGCGGCCAGACTCCGGAGATTCTACGCCTAGCGCTAAACCCATTGTTCGTCTCCTCCTCCCTTGTAGGTTCCCTTTTTTCTCTCTTTTCCGATTACTTTCTTTTTTCTCGCTTTAAAGCTTTAAGTGCGGCTAGACCGCACACCATTGGCACATACATCTTTAAACATGTACGCCACTTGTACCTGGGGGCTTCTCGGACAGAAGTTCTTGTCATTACTTGAGCATCAAGCTCCTCACATATGAGTTTTTCGATATGTACCTTTTCTTTGCCATTATATGCATCGATATGACTTAAGTTTTGGCCAAGCTGGGTTGCCTGGCTCCTGTGCTTATGCCCTACGTTCCCGTTTGTTCGGCTAGGGCATAAAGGGAGCACCACTGCAATTGTTACCGCTGGGTCATCCAGATGTGTACCTCAGACTGGGTGAAGCCGAAAGCTAGCATTCTTAAGGGAATATTCGGTTGGTGGATTAAAGATGTTATTCAAACTCACTCCATTGTCCACCCCCAGAAGTTATACAAACCGTGGTGCTCACATCACAATTCGGACATGTGCATTAAATGCATGCACACCCAGGGAAAGGAACCCTTAACGGAACTATTCTCTCTGGAAGATGTTTCTTACGATATCAATGTAATATAACATAGCTAGCCGGATACAACTTGTCTGTTCAAGCAAATATGACCCCCACACCTAGTTTTCCAGGCATACCCCGGCCTATTCGGCTGCGACGGTATTCGGAAACACTCCCCACCTTCGGGACCGGAGGTTGAGGCGAAAAGGTCTGCCATGACAAATGATATATACAATTCGGCTAGATGAGGAAAGTATACAGTCACTTGGACTCCAAAACCTCCTCTTCTACACCTTCCAACAGTCAGTCTAACTTACAATCCTGTTGGGAATATTTGGCTGCCACCTCTACTTGGTCATATACTAAACTAACGAGAATTTCTTCCCCATCCGACCCTAGCGGTCCGACACGAGCCATGTGATTAGGATCCAGGTTGGTATACCGTGTCTTCACCATGGCCCAGGCCTCTCGCGCACCCTCTCGACATGCCGATATCTTGCACAGCCGGATACGCCGCCGTGCTCCCTTAAACAGCTCTACCAGCTTCTCCATGCTTCCTAGAGGGGGGTCGGACGGCCATAAAGCCTTGGCTACACTCCGTATCGCCTGCCGAGCTTGCTCGTGCAACTGCGATAGCCCTTGCGGAAGATCACTCGATGATCCGCACACCTCCTCTTCGGGGAAGTTCGTCAAAACACTTGAAATTTCAGCTATATCAGCTACCGTTACCTCCAACACTATTATAAAACAAAAAGTGGCCACATACTGAATATGCTGCCTCGCAGATTCTTGTTCTCCTTCACAGAATCAGCCAGCTAAGCTCGCACATCTTTCAGTTCTTCGCCCAGTTTGGAGTTCGAGTCCTGGAGTTTCTTTTTCTCCTGAACGACTTTTGCCAATACACGCTCGCCCGCTGCTAGTAGCTTTTTGGCTCCACGTTCTTCGCTTCGAGCGGTGTCCAGCTGCTCTTGTACTCAGTCTAACGGCCGAACACAAAGATTAGCACCCAGATTCACACTATCGGTGTATCATTAGGAATTTTCGATAGAAGGAAACATTACCGGGAGATGCCTTGTATTTCTCCAGTTTGGCATTGGCAGCAAGCAGCCGGCACTGACACATTTCCAGCTCCTGAGCTAGCTGGGTGTTCTTCTCCGTAGGGACCTGGTCATACATTGATCCTTAAATTAGTTGTTTCAACTCCTTTAAGTCTCGGGGGCTACTGGCATATGGTTATCATAGTCAGACAAAATAAATTTACCTGCACATCTTTCAAAATGTTGCTTTGTGGCCCTATTAATCCCATCTCGAGCAGCTCAGATGTACGCATCGGCTGAGTTGAAGGCGTTAAATGACTCTTCTGAAAAGCCAGGGTCTTGTAAAATGGCCCAGTGGTGTCGATAATTCATCGCACTCTCCAATTTTGAGTTGGTGATGGATACATCATCCGAGTCCTTGGTTGGAGGACAGTCCGGCTTCGCCTCCGCATCAGCCCCCGTCTTCATGGCAGGACCTGAATCCTGGCTGCGGGAAGTACGGCCGCCCAAACCTCCGGATACGGTCCGGCGCGTCTTTCTCCTGAGACATGGATAACAGGAAGGTCACGGTTGGACGTGACCGCTCAGGAGCAGGTTGGCGAATTCATACCTCTTCGATGAGGGCACGGCCGTATCTTCATTTGCTTTCCTCTTGAAAGGCTCGCCCGGAGTGGGGGACGCTCTCTTCCGAGGTAACCTTGGAGTACTGCGGTGCACCGAACCCTTCCCCTTTTGAGCACAAGACAGTGCGGTGGGTAAGAAGGAAGGAGAGATCTCTTTTGGATAATGTGTGTTCGGATCACTTACATGTGAAGCTGGAAGAAGACCGGGGTAGTTGGCAATGATGGCCACTTCTATGCCATCGTAGCTCGCCTTGTAAAACACCCCCTCTGCAAGCACCACAAATATATCCGGATCCTCTTAGAGCCCGGGATCTAGCTCCTGGTTGGGGTCCTCCGGCTGTGGGGCGGGACTATAAAATCCCTCGGTGACCTTTCGCCAGTGCTGTCATAAGCAAACAAGCTAGAAGTTTATCAAAGTCCATTCGGAGATGGAAGAACTAAAAACGGAGGGGTTGGGCCTTACCCAGCTGGGAGGGTTATACATAGAGTACCCGTCTCTATATTTGATGCGGAGAAATTCCTTTTCCTCCCCTTTGAACAGTTCAGCTAATATCTTAGCCCAAGTGGCAGGGGTATCCGGACCTTTCCGGCCGCAGCAAGAGGCGTCGTCCTCCCCATTGTAGTGCCACATGGGAAGCCCTTTGTATTGGAGTGGCTGAACCCCTCGCGCTATGGAAATCTCCATAACCTCGATTACTGTGAGTCACGGACTGAGTGAGCTCTCTTATCCTGCTCATCAGCTGACGAACCTCCGCGCTGTCTTCCTCTTCAAGACTCCGGGGACGCCAAGTGTGGCATTTCTTTAGTGGGACGCGAGAAAATTCAGGAAGACCCTTTTTAATTGGGTCAGGAAGGGCACCGTCCTCTATATAAAACCATTCGGAGGGACATTCATTAGGTGCCTTCCTTGGTGTGCCGGATGGATATCTGGTATCGGCTACGCGCCATACTTCGGCTCCGCCCACTTTAAATATTGACCCTTCATGATTGCCCGGGACAAGACAAAACAGCTTCCTCCACAACTCGAAGTTAGCCTCGACGCCCAGGAAAAGTTCGCATAAAGCGACATAACCCGCAATGTGCAGAATAGAGGCCGGAGTGAAGTTGTGCAGCTGGAGGCCGTAATATCACAGAAGCCCTCAAAGGAACGGATGGATTGGAAATCCAATGCCTCTTAGCAGGTAGGAGACAAAACACACTCGCTCCCCCCCGGACGGATCGGGGAAGTCCTCTCCCTGAGTCCCCTCATTGAAGGAAGCTAGCCCCATACAAACAGGGACTAGATCTGCATGGGGAAGGAATCCCTGCATTTGCAACTTCATGAATCGGCTATGAGACACGGAACACCTCTCCCACTCGCCTTTCTCTGGGCCGGGACGAGCGGAGGAGCTGGGAACACTAGCCATGCTGGAATAGTTTCTCCTGAGCAGTCTCTGGGGATTTCTTCTGCATAGCACTGAATGGATCTGGGATCCAATCTCTTTAAATAAGCGCTCTTCCTCGCATGGATGGGGTGTTATTCGCAAAAATACCCTGACTTTCCACATTCAGTCGACACGTGGAGGACAAAGATTATTCAACGCGTAGAAGCCAATGAGGCGATGTTGGATCAATGGCCGAATACATTACTTGGAGATCATCGAAGGGAGAACCTGCCTTGCAATGCCGAAGACAATATGTGTGCCGAGCACCTCGCTATTGAAGACTGGTTCGGGGGCTACTGAGGGAGTCCTGGACTAAGGGGTCCTCGTGCGTCCGGCCTGTTATCTATGGGCCAGACTAATGGGCTATGAAGACATGAAGGCCGAAGACTGTATCGTGTCCGGATTGGACTCTACTTGGCATGGAAGGCAAGGTTGATGACCAAAGATTCCTTCTTATGTAACCGACTCCATGTAAACGCTGGATCCTATCGGTGTCTATATAAACCTAAGGGGGTAGTCCAGAAAGGACACCACATATACTCATTACCATACCCATATAGGCTAGACTTCTAGGGTTTATCCATTACGATCTCGTGGTAGATCAACTCTTGTAATAATCATATTCATTAAGATCAATTAAGAAGGAAGTCGGGTATTACCTCCATTGAGAGGGCCTGAACCTTGGTAAACATCGTGTCCCCTGTCTCTTGTTACCATCGATCCTAGACGCATAGTTCGGGACCCCCTACCCGAGATCCGCCGGTTTTGACACCGACAGCTGGCACCACTTGGCAACTTTCTTCGTCGCGCGCCGGCGCCCTACGCGATGGGTTGCACCGAGGGGCTGATACGTCTCCAACGTATATATAATTTATGAAGTATTCATGCCATGTTTACAACAATTTTATATGGTTTTGCTATGATTTGCATGGAACTAACCTGGACTGATGTTATTTTCAGCAAAACTGTCGTGGTGTTGTTTTTTGTGCAGAAATGAAACTTCTCCAAATGAGCTGAAACTTTTGATGATATTTTTGGAACAAAGATATCCCCGAAGCTTTGTGGGAGGGCCAGAAGAGCAACAAGGAGGGCGCAACCCACCAGGGCACGCCTGGTGGGCCAAGCTTGCCCCGGTGGGTTGTGGTCACCTCGAGGCCCATCTTCGCGTGAAACCGACACCAAAAAATTCTATAAATAGTGAAATCATCAGAAATAACCCTAGATCAGAAGTTCTGCCGCCGCAGGCCTCTGTAGCCACCGAAAACCAATCTAGACCCCGTTTCGGCGCTCTGCCGGAGGGGGAAATCATCACCGGTGGCCATCTTCATCATCCCGGTGGCCACCATGATGCGGAGGGAGTAGTCCACCGTCGGGGCTGAGGGTTTGTACCAGTAGCTATATGTTTAATCTCTCTCTCGTGTTCTTCAGATGTCACGATCTTGATGTATCGCAGGCTTTGTTAATATAGTTGGATCATATGGTGTTTTTCCCTCTCTATCTTGTTGTGATGAATGGAGTTTTTCCTTTTGAGATTTCGTTGTTATCGAATTGAATACTTTTATGGATTTGAGAGCACTTGATATATGTCTTGCATATGAATACTCGTGGTGACAATGGGGTATCATATTGATTCACTTGATATATGTTTTGGCACTCAACTCGCGGATTCCTAAGGTGACATTGGGGTAATCTACACATAGGGGTTGATGCACGTGCTTGTCTTTGTTTCTCTGGTAGAAATCTTGGGGCACTCTTTGAGGTTCTTTGTGTTGGATTGAGTATTATGAATCTGAAATTATTTGGTATTATTTTAGTATGAACTCTTGGATAGATCGATCGGAAAGAATAGCTTCAAGGTGGTTTCGTACCCTACAAACGATTTCTTTGTATGTTCTCCGCTAGATAGAAACTTTGGAGTGATTCTTCATCACACTCTGAGGGGTGGTTATATGATTCAATTATCTTAGCACTGTTGAGAGATTGCACTAGCGAAAGTACGGGCCCTAGGCCTCATTTTCAAGCATTGCAATACCATTTTGTGGCCGTTTACTATTTGCTACCTTGCTGTTTTTTATTTATTCAGATTATAAAAATATATTTCTACCATCAATATTACACTTGTATCACCATCTCTTCGCCAAACTAATGCACATATACAATTTGCCATTGTATTGGGTGGGTGGGGGACACAAAAGATTTCTTCTATTTGGTTGCAGGGTTGCTTGAGAGAGACCATCTTCATCCTACACCTCCCACAGATTGATAAACCTTTGGTCATCCACTTGAGGGAAAATTGTTACTGTCCTACAAAACTTTGCGCTTGGAGGCCCAACATGAGTCTACAAGAATAAAGTTGTGTAGTAGACATCAAGCTCTTTTCTCGCGCCGTTGCCGGGGAGGCTAGGTAAGCGACACTCACATCCCATCAACGAAGCTCTTTTCTGGCGCCATTGCTGGGGAGGTGAGTGCTTGAAGGTATGTCTTTAGATCTTGCAATTGAATCTTTTAGTTTCTTGTTTTATCACTAGTTTGGTTTATAAAAGAAAACTACATAAAAATGGAATTGAGGTTGCATGATATAATTTATCATCTTTATAATATCTTTCTTGAAAATGATGGATCAGAAAATTGTGCTCAACTATTAGAACAAGAAGTCAATAAAATGTTCGGCACAAAATATTTGAATGATGAGCATTATTGCAATGTTGTTAGTATGAATTCTTTGAATATCCAAAATGCTAATGATTATTGCACTAGTCATGAGAAAAATGTTTCTTATATGCATGTCAATTTTTGTGGAGTGCATAATGTTTGTGAAGACATGCCTTATAGGGAAGATAGATTTTGTAAGAATCATAAACATGATGAAACCAATTCTTTGCTCAAAGTAATAGATGAACTTGCCACAAAATTTTGTTCTCTTTGTCCTATTACTTGTGATCTTTGAAATAATGGTCACCTTAATTTCCAATGCATGCTTTTTCATGATCGAATCGTGTCCAAATATTGCAATAAGTTGATCACCCTTGAACTTTACAATGAGCTTTGTCAATTTTTGGGGAGTGAATAATTGACATATAAAAATAGTTGGTTTGAAGTATTCATTCTCACGGATAACATTGAAACTAAACTAAAAAATATCCATATGTTCTGCATGTTAAATTGCAACGAGAATGCTCATATTGCCAACTATAGAAATATGGGAAAACCAATAGAATATAAAGGAGTACTAATGCAAGGGTAAAGATTTCCACTTTCCCTCATATTGTCTCTCATGATGAAATAGGTGACGAGGAGGAGCTTCCTATTCAGCCAGTCTCATCAATAAGAAGCTTGAAAAAATTAATTCAACCCACACATGATGTGGTGAAGAAGAAGAAAAGAAGAAATAATAGAGGTAAAAAGGTATCTCTCTCAAATAGTGTTGCTCCTATTATTGTTGTGCCTCATGAAAATTGTGACGCCCCCGATTTCACCGTACACTAATCATACACGCAAATGTATACATTCAAGATCAAGGACTCACGGGAAGATATCACAACACAACTCTAGACACAAATTAAAATAATACAAGCTTTATATTACAAGCCAGGGGCCTCGAGGGCTCGAATACATAAGCTCGAAAACACAAGAGTCAGCGGAAGCAACAATATCTGAGTACAGACATAAGTTAAACAAGTATGCCTTAAGAAGGCTAGCATAAAAGCAACAATGATCAAAAAGGCAACGCCTCCTGCCTGGGAGCCTCCTAACTACTCCAGGTCGTCAGCGACTGTCTTGTAGTAGTAGGCACCCTCAGGGTAGTAGTAAGCATCAGTGGTGTCGTCTAGTTCCTGGGATCCGTCATCTGGTCGCAACAATTGGGTATAGGGGAAAAAGAGGTAGCAAAGCAACCATGACTACTCATCCAAAGTACTCGCAAGACTTACATCAGATCTAAACTATGTATGCATCTGTATCAAAGGAAATGGGCTATATCTATGGAGTAAACTGCAGAATGCTAGAAAAGAAGGGAATAGCCTAACCTATCGAAGACTAGCATCCTCAAGAATCTTCAAGCATCTTGGAGTATCAGAAGAGATAAGAGTAGCATAAAGTAAAGTAGTAGTAGTGTTATCAACCTCGACCAGAGATCCTTTCTAGACTCCCTGCGAGAAAGCAATACCAGAGCCATACAACCCATTTATCACCTCAAGTATCCAGTTCTAGTTGTATCGATCGAGATACAACTCCAAGTGTCCGTTACCGTAGGACAGGCTATCGATAGATGTTTTCTTCCCTGCAGGGGTGCACCAACTTACCCATCATGCTCGATTAACTCCGACCGGACACACTTTCCTGGGTCATGCCCGGCCTCGGCCAAACAATACTCTGCAACCCAACCTAGGGTTAATAGAGAGGTCAAGCACGCCGGACTAAACCTACGCCCCTAGGGGTCTTGGGCCATCATCCCCGGAACTCCTGCACGTTGCGTGGGCGGCCGGTGAGCAGACCTAGCTACCTCCTTAAAAGGCAGGAGCTTACCAGTCCAACCCGGCGCGCGCTGCTCAGTTGCTGACGTCTAATAAGCTTCGGCTGATGTATACGACGCAGAACGCCCATACAACAATGCCCACGTGATGGTTAGTGCTATCAGGCTAGAGGCCCCTCGGATCAAATATCCAAACCGTTAGTGTGTTGGCAGTGTGGTCACGAGCAGAGACTAACGAAAGATGTGACCCCGTTGCCCCATCTCAAGTACTTGCGGAAGGGCTAAGAATGCCCGGCCACGCCTTGTAAGTATCTCGCGGGCACCTTCCAGGTCAACCCGACTCCACATCACTCGCTAATAAGCTCGCGTGAGTACCCCTCAGGGCCGACACGTCTTTAGTAACATGGTTCAGTGTAAAGTCATAGTAACTGTGTGTCTAACACCAAGGGGAAAACCTGAGGAATCACCCCCGGTGAATTCCAATTGATGTTATCATCAAGGTGAACGTAAGAGGATCCGCCCTCGAGGTTCACACTTGAGGGGTTAAGGAGGAAATCACCCTCGATGACCTCGACCGTATGGCTACACTACAGAGATCTCATCAGGAGTGATGTAAGAGGTTCCACCCTTGGCACTCGATGCTAACTCTACAGAGTCTTACAGTTAGAGGGGTGATGTGCGGTGTCGGGGCCTAGACGTCGATCACGTTGATCGAGTCATCGAACATAAAGCAAGGCAACTAGGACAAGGTGGGGTCACTGATGGATCTCTAACCAACCTATACTAAGCAGTTTAGGATAAGCAGGTAAGGTATGAAAGAAGGTAACAAAAACAGGCTATGCATCATAGTAGGATCATACAGAAAGCAGTAGAAGTTCTAATGCAAGCATGGGAGGGAAAGAAATGGGCGATATCGGAATGCTCAAGGAGGGTTTGCTTGCCTGGAAGCTCTGCTGAAAGGAAGAGGTGTCGTCGTCGACGTAGTCGATCACCGGGGCATCATCGGCCTCGGGGTCTACCGGAGAGAAGAGGGGGAAGAAACAGTAAATATAAGCAAACAGAGCATCACAAAGCATAACGCAATATGCTGTTTCGGGTATGACCTAACGTACAGCTAGACGATATAGGTGAAGGGGAAGTTCAACTGGGAATGTTTTCCCGGCTCTGGACCTGTGTCAGACAAATGACCGGAGGTGGAAAGTTCCATGTTCAGATAGTTAGAGGAATTTGACAGATGAACGGACCGCGTACTTGGATTCGTTGGATTTTTCTGAGCAACTTTCATGTATAAAGTTTTTTGAACCGAGCTATGGTTTATTTTCTATGATTTTTCAAAGGTTTGCAAATATTATGAATTTGTTTTAATTACTAAATTCGTCAAAAAATGAATTATGGCATCATCCTGGCGTCAGCCCTGCGTCATCGGTCAACAGAACAGTTGACTGGTCAACGGGGCCCACCCAGGGCCCACGGGAAGTGACTTGGCAATGCCCAGTCAGCCGTTGACTGGGTCAACAAGGCCAGCCGCGCCCCTGGGCCACTAGGCAGTGACCTAAGTGGGTGGCCCCGGTCGGCCACGTCGACAGGGCACCGGAGAAGGCTCCGGCGAGCCTGGCTCGCGGCGGAGGGCTCGGGCAGCCATCGGGATTCATCCCCGGCATCCATTTGACGCTCCGGGGGGTGCGTTCTGTCGAGGGCGACGAGTCGCATCGGCCCGTGGTGGTGGCCGGCCAAGGGCGGCCGGAGACGACGCGGGCAACGAGCAGGGGCGGACGCGAGGCCAGGGCGGCACGGGGAGCGGTGGCCGCCGTCGAGCGCATGGAGAGGAAGGCCGCTGCGAGCCAGGGAAGGCGGGTGCGGGCGCGGGGGCGTGCGAGGGAGGTTGTGGGCGCGTGCGGGGGACAGCGGGCGCGACCAAGTAGTGGGTCGCGGTGACGAGCTACGGGGGCGATGGCGGCTGAAGGCGGCGTGGGGAGGCGGTGGCTGGCGCAATCGGGGAGGGCGCAGAGGCTGCGGCGACGGAGGGGCAGGCAGCATCGGCAGAGGACGGTTGCCGATGCGCGCGTGACTCCGAGGAGTAACGCAGGGCCGCGGCGGAGGAGGACAAGGGCGCATGGGGGCGTTTGTAGCAGCAGGCGGTGAGGCACGGCGTGGCTAGGGATCCACCGGAAAATGGCCATCGGCCATCATTTTGGACGCGGATGGCCGCGTTCGAACGCGCACGAGACGGCGCATCCAGCGGTGGCACTAGCACGACCGGGGATGGACTAAAATGACGACGGCGAGTAGCGAGGCGGACGCCGGAGTTCGATCGTCGTCGGGTTTGGAATTATGGTGCGCTAAACGAGTAGCATAAGGCGTCTACGGCGTCTACACCATGCAACAAATGCAACGGGGGCACGCATGAAACCAAAAGGTCACCGTGGCCATGCCGGCAACGAGCTCGCGCGGCAGTGGGTTCGGCCGTAGCTGTAGGAGGAGCTAGAGGGCGCGCGAGGGGGAACAGAGAGATGGGAGAGGAATAGGGGCTCACCTTGCAGCCCGCACGGTGGCCCTCGGAGGTTTAGTAGCAGCAGAGATGGCGCCGGAGACGAAGAAGGGCGGCGACAACCGGAGACGTGGTCGAAAGGGATCCGGCGCTTCGGTGCTCCCCAACTCCAGCTGAGGCCACCGGTCGATGGAGAGGACGATGGCGGAGCTCCCCGACAGGATGGCGGAGCGAGGTGATGCGACGATGAGATCGAGCGTGAGCAGGAGAGCGAGGGAGAGGAGGGGGAGAATGGACGGGGACGCCAGGGGGAGTGGGTGAGTGGAGGCGGGGAGGCGCGGGGCCTTATCCCCTCGTCGTCGCCGGCGAGGTGGTCGGGCGGCGACGAGCCCCTGTAGCGACTCTGGTCGGGGAACAGTGTGACGGGGGAGGAGGCGACGGGGGGGGGGGGAGGGGGGGGGGGGGGGGGGGGGGGGGGGGGGGGGGGGGGGAGTGTGGCCAACCTGCTGGGATGGGCCGAGGCCCATGGGAAGGCCAGGAAGGCCAGGGGCTCTCCCACCCCTTTTCTTTTCCTTTTTCTTTTTTTTTCAGCAGCTTTTGCCTTTTCTTATAGCCACAATTGACTTTGCAAAAATATGCTACTGGCCAAAACAATTTCATAGAATCATTATGCACTGCCACAAAAAGATTGTGAGGCTTTTGAAACAGTTTGCAATTTTTATAAATTAAAAAGGCATTTAATTTATTGCTTAGGTCACTGTTTCAAGTAGTTTAGGCCATTTAAACCCTTTGCAAAAATGTTGGTGCACCACCAATATTAGTTCTGGATTATTTGGCACATGATGAACATTTTAGTTTTCCTGTTTGAGCAATTTTGAATTTCACTCATAATTTGAAATTGAATTCAACTGGAGAATAAGGAGTGTTACAAAAATGATTAGCTCTATTATAGCAAAATGATTAGCTTGATCTCTGGGATTACTGTAGCATCATTACACCGGGGTGTTACAAAAATGAATCAAAAATAATTTTGGAGGATGATGCACTTGATGATGATATTGCTTCTATGTCTTATGGCACAATGTCCGAGAGCATTATTGATGATGATTTTGTTATGCCCATTGCTTGTTGTGATGATTATAATTGGGAAGATAATGATACTTCTTATAATCTTGTAAATCTTTTTTGCACCAACTTGGGAAATTATGATGATAGCAATTGTTTTACCATTGGTACTATTCATACTATTAATGATGAGAGTGATTATGCTTATGATATGCCAAGCCACAAAGCTTGGGGATGTTATGTTTGATGATAATGACATGTTTGAGAGAATTTATTTGCTGCAATTAATGTTTGTCCCAAGCTTGGGGAAGCTATGCTTAATGGAGATGATCTTTTTAGTCCCCTTACTTTGAATGATTAAATTTTCTATGATGATTGCATGCCTCCAACTTATGATGATTATTGTGATGATACTTATGTTATAAAAAGTAGTGATAATTATTATCATAATTTTGAATACCCTTCTACTGAACATTACTCTTTTAATGTGGGAACAATTTATAGTATTCGAGTTTCATATGATACTCCCACCATCATGAATAAGAAGAAATTTTATTATGTGGAGAGTAATAAAATTTCTACACTTTGTGGATCATGAAAAGAATGTTTTATGTGATGGATATATTGATGAATCTATTCATGATGCTACTAAAAATTATTATGAGAGAGGAAATTATGAATCATGATGCTCTTGTTATGTTTCAATTTTTACCTTTTATGCGAGCATCATTGAAATCATCATGCCTAGCTTAAAAGGCATTAAAGAAAAGCTCTTGTTGGGAGACAACCCAAAACTTTTACCTACTGTTTTTGTGTGTTCACATGATTAGGCTACTATAGTAATCATGTTTCATTTCTTTCGTTTCAATAAAGTGCCAAGTAAGACCTTTGGGATGGCTTACGGTGATAGTTGATTTGATCTTGCTGAAAACAGAAACTTTTGCGCTTAGGAAAACAATTCTCATTTTTAACAGAAGCCTGATAAAATGCTGATTATTTTTGCAGAAGATTAATAGACAAAATTTCCAGGTTTTCCTTTTTTCAGAATTTTTGGAGTAGCATAAGTATGGTTATAGTACAGATTACTACCGACTATTCCGTTTTTGACAGATTATGTTTTCAATGCATAGTTTGCTTGTTTTCTAATTTCTATGGCTTATATTGCTCAATATAAATTGTGAAAATGATATGCTACAGTAGGCATTGTGTGGAAACAATTATTAATCTTGTATTTGACAGTACCAAAGTGAAATGGTTTGCTCTTTATCATACTAACCTATCTCACGAAGTTCCGTTAAGTTTTGTGTGATTGAAGCTTTCAAGTTTTGGGTGAGATATCGACATGAGGAGAATAAGGAGTGACAAGACCCTAAGATTGGGGATGCCCAAGGCACCGCCAAGGTAACATTCAAGGAATATCCAAGAAACTAAGCTTGGGGATGCCCTGGAAGGCATCCTCTCTTTCGTCTTCAACATTATCGGTAACCTCACTTAGAGCTATGTTTTGATTCGTCACATGATATGTGTTTTGCTTCGAGCATCAATTTAGTTTTTTAGGATTTGCTTGATGTCATTTATAATAATGTTTTTCATCTTTATTTTCAATAAAAATGTCAAGTGTAGCCTTTGCCATGCTTATCTTGCAAGTATATGAGTTGCTGTTTCAAAACAGAAAGTTTATCGATGTTGCAAAAATTCCCTAGAATGTGATAAAATGCTGAAACTTTTTGCAAAATAAGCTCTGATAAATTTTCCAAAGTGTGGTATTTTTTTAGAATTTTTGGAGTTAGGAAATTATGATGAATATTGCATTCTTTACAGAATATATGGTTTTGGCAGATTACCGTTATGTTTGCGTTTGCATACGTTTGCTTGTTTAATGATTATATTTGAGGATAGGTTAAATATGCAGATGCATTTAGTATGCAATGTTGAATAATAATTTTAGTGATTTGCTACAATAGAAAAAGATAAAGTTTTTGCATTGGTTTATACTAACTTATCTCACGAGTTCTTGTTGAGTTTTGTGTGGATGAAGTTTTTAAGATTTAGGGCAACCTTGATATCAAAGGAATTTAGGAGACAAAAAAGCTCAAGATTGGGGAAGCCCAAGGCATCCCAACATAATATTTCAAAAAGTCTCAAGCATCTTTGCTTAGGGATGCCCCGGTAGGAATCCCACCTTTCTTCATCAACAATTATCGGTTAGTATTGGTTAATCCTAAGTTTTTGCTTCTTCACATGAGCGGTGCTATCCTTGAAATGTCATTTTATTTTCATTTTGCTTGCTGGTTTAATAAAATACTTAGATCTGAGAGTTTTAAATAAGAGAGAGTCCTCACATAGATATCTATTTACTTTACTACTCATTTGATCTTCAATTATATCTTTTTGGAGTAGCTTGTCATTTACTCATGCGCTTCACTTATATCCTATGAGTAAATTGTTGAATGTCCTGAAGTTGAAATCATATCATTCCTAGTGGTAGCTTCACATTGGTTTTAGAAAGTAAAATCTTTTGAGGCTTGACAATCACAATATTGGTCATACAAGAAATTCACGAATGATTAGTAGAAGGAAGACAACTTTCACATGCAAATACACTGTCTTAGAAATCTTTTGTGATTGTGAGACCCCATCAAAATATTATATGCCAAAATTGTTGACGTTGGACAAGGAAGACAATGTAATGATTTATGTTTGTTCTTATTCACATAGAAGTTATATTGTCATAGATCCTTCAACATGTGGTGTTTGCCCCCCATCTTTGCTAGCCAAAAACTCCGCACCAAGTAGAGATACTACTTGTTCATCCAAAAACCCTTAAACCCAAATCTAATTTTCAAGAGTCCACCATACCTACCTAAGGATTGAGCAAGATCCTTCAGTTAAGTTATCATCGGTGCAATAAGGCTAAAAAAATTGCTTCTAAAAGTGTTAGAACATTTAGTGTAATTGAAAATCGACCGTTGTACGAATTTGTGATGGCAAAGAATAAAAGTGACAGACTGCATAATAAAGGTTGCTATCATGAGGGGCAATACAACATGATGTTCTTTTGCACTAAGGGGTTGAGCATACAAACAAATAAGCGCATGGTAACCTCTGCTTCCCTCTGCGAAGGGCCTATCTTTTACTTTTATGTATTTACTTTTATGCAAGAGTCAAAGTTTTTCTCCCTATTACATTTTATTTTCTCCTTTGGAAAGCATCATGTGGTGATGAAAGATCTAGGCACATATGTCTAGTTGAATATGGGTAGCATGAGTTATTATTGTTGACATCACCCTTGAGGTGAATACATTGGGAGGAGAAATTATAAGCCCCTATCTTTCTATGTGTCTGGTTGAAACATTTTGCTCATGTGTATGTGGTGAGTGTTAGCAATGATAGAAGACTATATGATGGTTGAGTATGTGGAGCTCTTACTTAGACTCTGTTGAATAAGATGAATTGCAATTGCTTGGTGACTGAGAACATAGGTTGTTGAGTTTCAAGAGAATTCAATGTTTGAACCTTAACATGTGAAGTGGTTGCTACTTTAACATGAGAAAGAATTGCTGCTATGATGCTAGGAAAAGTGATTAAAATAGTCATTGATCAAACTTATGCACTTTGCTAGAATTCAGACTTCATAAATTATTTCTATTATCATTTACCTACTCGAGGACGAGTAGGAATGATGTTTGGGGATGCTGACACATCTCCAACGTATCTATAATTTATGAAGTATTCAAGCCATGTTTACAACAATTTTATATGGTTTTGGTATGATTTGCATGGAACTAACCCGGACTGATGTTGTTTTCAGCAGAACTACCGTTGTGTTGTTTTTTGTGCAGAAATGAAAGTTCTCCAAATGAGCTGAAACTTTTTGATGATTTTCTTGGAACAAAAGAGACCCCGAAGCTTTGTGGGAGGGCCAGAAGAATCACGAGGAGGGCACAACCTACTAGGGTGCGCCTGGTGGGCCAGGCTCGACCCGGTGGGTTGTGCTCACCTCGAGGCCCATCTTCACATCAAACCGACACAAAAAATCCTATAAATAGAGAAACCATCAGCAATAACCCTAGATCAGCAGTTCCACCGCTACATGCCTCTATAGCCACCAAAAACCAATCTAGACACTGTTATGGAACTCTGCGGGAGGAGGAAATCATCACCGGTGGCCACCTTCATCATCCCGGCGGACACCATGATGAGGAGGGAGTAGTGCACCCTCAGGGATGAGGGTTTGTACCAGTAGCTATGTGTTTAATCTCTCTCTCGTGTTCATGAGATGTCACGATCTTGATGTATTGCTGTCGGTGCAACAAACACTGGGTCTGTTGCCTAGACTATGCACACGCACAAGAATAAGGTTGGTACGCCAACCCAACCAAGGATACAAAAAACCAAGAGATTCGAAGAACCAACATGCAGCTCGGAGAGACTAAGGTCAAGCCAAAGAAGCAAGATATCACTAAGAGAAGTGCCTCCCTTGCTGGACAGGCGAGCCCAGCAAAGGGCAAGGCCAATCCCAGAAACAGGCGCCCAAGGCACCCCGACAGGGCCTGCCGGGGCTCGCGGAGGAAAAATCACATCACCAACCACTCAAGCACGACCCACGTTGTCGATCAATGCGGTGTCAACCCGCAAGATGATTAAGTGGCAGTCATTCGCCACATGGCAGCCATTTCCTACAGAAGAAACCCACAGATGACACCCATCCTGCGACGTGTGAAGAGAACAGGCGTGGAGCTGGCAAGATAGCCCGGCAAACCTGGCCAGGCAACCAATGATGTGACACTAAGCAGTGCATTTAATGCGCCCTGTCAGCCCATAGAGTTAGGTATGATAGCACTGCTTGCTATCATATCAGTGCATACTGACTACTTTGCCATTGTGGTGACCCCTCGATCTATAAATGGAGGCCCATGACAACCTGTGACGCCCAGAGACCGTTGCGCCAGGTGTCTTCCAGGTATTCGTGTTGTTGCCTTGTCATTCGCTTGCATGTTGCATCTTGCCATGTTCCCACAGTTCCATCCGTTGTCCATTCTGAGCCCAGACACACTCGCACGTGCCCGCGGCATGTCCGAAATATTATTTTATAAGTGGATGGAAATGTTCTTGGAATGGGTTGAAAGTTGGCATGCGGTGTTGTTATGTTGTCAGTAGGCCGCCTGTCCATTTTTGTCGCATTCGAAGCTCGTTTGATAGCCCAACTGTTAAACATATAGTGGCATTATAGCCAGTCTATCGCCGGACGTTTCCGGTCTCCGGAAACGGTTGCCGGGCTGCATTCCTCCTCTCTCTTCTTAGTCCAACCACACACTTGACCTCGTGCGCCTAGCCCTCTTTGCACACTGCATCGACCCCTCGCCCGTATCTGAAACTTCCCCGAACCCGAACCGGACTATCATTACCGTTGGGTCCGGATCATCCCCAAACATCCCTAAATCATCATCGGTTTCGCGTTGGACTCTCATAAGCTAATATTTCTCGACCGTCTGATTAAAGTCGGAGGGACCAGATGTCCCTAAACTTAGCCCACTTGCTATATATAGATCAACCACTAGCCTATTTTGCACAAACCCTAAAATCTAGGGACATTATCCCATCCACTCGTCGCCGCCGCCACATCTCCCACCTTAGGATCCATCCCCATCCAATCAGTGTGTGCGTCCCCGATCCAAAATCCTCTCGATCTCTCCCCACCAACCAGCGCCTCCCCTGATCCCCTCGTCCACCTCCTGTAGCCCCGAGCACCCAAGGCCCCAATAGCCCGAGCACCGGCCGGCCACCGAAGCTCCTCCGCGGCCTCCTTCCTTGCCCGACGTCGCCGGCGACCAGCTGCTCCGCCTCCGGTATCGTCCCGCTCATCCCGGCCTCCTCTACACCTGAAGATCTCCTATCCATTCGTCCCCTCCTCATCCCAGCGGAGCTCCATCCTCCCGATCTCTCCCGCTGGCCAGCCCCACATCACCGGAGTCAAGTCGCCGGCAGACCAAGCTTCGTGCGCCTCTACCTCGAGGGCCTCCTCATCCCCATCCAGCGTCGCCTCTGGCCTCTAGTCACCTTCAACCACCCGATTCGCGCGTCCCTGCGCCCGCGAGCGTCCAAGGACGCAACCTCCTCCTTGTCCATGACCACCTCACCTCGCCTGACCTACCGGACCCCGCCGCCTCTATGACAGAGCTCGCTCAAGCAAGCACCACCAGGCCATCTCCGCACCCTACCTCTCTTTTCTCCAGCCTCTTCTCTCTCTTCCTCTCACATCTCTCTCTGTGACTTGCAGTAGCAGGGAGCCGCCACCGCTTCGAGCTTCCTCGACCTCGCTGCCGGTCAGATCGGCCCCACCCCACCGGATCCATGCCCGGCGGACTCCACCGAAGTCCTAGGCCGCCGCTGCTCTGCTTTCTGTCGGGCAGAGGAACGCGCCCTGCTTTCCCTGCCTTGCTCGATCTCCTGGAGGAGAGGACGAACACTGTTTGCGTCGACCGCGACCCCCAAGCCGGCCTCTTCACCCGCCAGACCGGCCTGCTGCTAGCAAGGCCCAGCGCCCCCCCTTCCGGCCTACCTCTCCACCGATCTGGGCCAGGCCCACTGGGTGAGAACCCCCCTGTGCACTGTTGGTCCAACAGATCCAGGCCGATTGTGTTTTTCTCAGTCCATTGATTTTATCATTTTATCCTGAGTTTGCCAGTTTTATAGAGAAGTCCCAGAGTTCATGAAATTAATAACTCATTAACCGTGTCGGGACCCCGATCCTAAGTCACACCGATCTAGCATGTAACACTTCATATCACTTTGCGGCCTCACGCACGGTATTCCCACGGGTGCCACCTTACCTGGACCGGGACCGTTTGCACCTTTTGGCTCACGTATATGATAGTGTCGCTAGCATCCATATGACAGAGAACCCGGGCCGACATGACTAGTCGTGAACCCAAAGTTGCACTAACTTATAGGGACAGGCATACATGAATCAACCTCGAGCATGTCGGTCAATAGCGTATGAATCCGGGCTGTAGCACTGGGCTAATAGGACTCCGGGAACCCGGGCTGTAGCAGGCTAGGCAGGACTTCGGATGTCACTGCGTGACATTTCCCCGAAGGGACAGACACAAGAACGAAGCGAATCACATGCCGGCCAGTCAAGTGTTCCGGAGCAGTAGTGCTGGGCTAGCAGGACTCCGGTGAACCGGGCTGTAGCGGACTACTATGGCTCATGGAAGCACAAGACTACATTTCCCCATAAGAGAGGCTACCAGAGGTAAACAACTAGGTTGTCGGATCCCACACATAGCAATACACATTACACGTACGCATAACATGCAAGTATGTGCTGTACAACATGGCATCACAACATAACTCAAACTCATATAGATAAAGGCCCAGAAGAGCCACATAGCATTCAATACAAATAGGGGTCTCATGACCCATCATTCAGAGCATACAAGCAATGGAAGCATTACATGTATGAGTACAGAGAAATACAAAAGGAAAAGACTAAGAAGCCTGACTAAACACGACCCTCCCAAGGGTACAAGATCGTAGCTGGGATACAAGCTACTCGTCAAAGTCACTAGTGTAACCAACTGCAAAACATAAATAAGCAAACGTGAGTACGAAGGTACTCAGCAAGTCTTACAATAGAACTATCTACATATGCAACATTATGAACAAAGGGGGGGTGGTGGTGGAGTTTTAACAGCAGCAAGCCAGCTTTGACTCAGTGGCAAACCTATACTACGAGTAGCAGAAACTTCTTTGAGGTAAGAAGACGCACACGAGTCCACATATTCACCATATCAATACTCCACTATCCGTTCCCGTCTCCCTACGAGAAGGCCATACATAGCACTCATGCTTATCTTGCGTATTTTAGAGTATCCACTTCAAGTTGTCTGTGTACTACATAAGTCCTCCAAGTTTCCATATCCGAGGAAAACGGCTATTCGAATAGATAATGTTGACCCTGCAGGGGTGTACTTCTTCACACACGCTCTCGCCACTTATAGCCCTGTACACTCATGTACCTCGACAACCTTCAAGCGGAAGCCGCGCGAGGGTGTCGGCCACAACCTGACTAACCACACAAGTCTCTCGTCCAGGTTTATCGCCTATTCGGGTTCCATCCGCAAGGAGATCCGGCCGGGGTGTCGCTCACGACCCCAAACGATGTGTGCAGGGTTCCCAAGCCCACCATCCGGGTGCCACTTGGTACACCGTGCCACGGTGCCTAGTCTGTCCCAAGCCCGTCCCGTTGGACACCACCTGGTAGACAAGTAGCACTACCTACAAACGCCAGAAACTAGTTGCAACTCCTGGACAGAGATCAAGTGGATTAATAAGCCGAGAGGGGCCGGATAACCTGAACCCAATGTGTGGTAGTAACTGGACTTGGATAACATACACAGAACTCAGTGCTTAAGGACGGTTCCAATGAGACAGCCCACCATGTACTCCTACATTGCCTCTCATCGCTACCATTACCAAAACGTGTTCACACACTTAGCCTTTACCGGTAGGACATGTTCACCACTCCGATTCATTCCCGATGAATCAGACCTGACACAACTCTAAGCATAGCTGGCATAAAGAAAACAAGCATGGATGAGTATGCACATCAAGGCTCAAGCAACTCCTACTCATGCTAGTGGGTTTCAACTATTTACTGTGGCAATGACAGGTCATGCAGAGGAATGGGTTCAACTACCGCAGCAGAAAGTAGCAGTTTGAATCGTTGTTGTCCTAATGCAGTATAAGGAGCAAGAGCGAGAGAATGGGATTTATCGAAATGCTCAAGGGGGGTTGCTTGCCTGATAGAACGACGAAGGGGGTACGGCTCCTCTGACAGGTACTCAGGAACACCTTCCGGAGTGGAACCTATCGAGAAGAAACGATGCCGGCGATCAACACACAAACAAATGCAACAAAATGATGCACGAATATGACATGTGCAAATGCTAGTGTTTGGGCTAATGCAAGTTGCTACCAATTGGTTGAAGCCCATTTGAATCAAAGATTCAAATGCAAATTCAAAATGAAGCATTTAAAATGCCCATATTATGTTTTCACTTATACATCATGTATAAGTTGGTTTTTCATGCATCACTAGTAGAAAAGGGGGCTTTGGTCCAGGCCGGGTAAGCCCATTAGTCCCGGTTCAGTTCAGAACCGGGACCAATGGGTGCATTTATCCCGGTTCGTGCGGCTAAGGCATTAGTCCCGGTTCACCTGGGCCCTTTAGTCCCGGTTCGTGCCACGAACCGGGACTAAAGGGTGCGATGCCCTTTAGTCCCGGTTGGTGCCACCAACCGGGACTAATGGGCTTTGAGGCATTAGTACCGGTTCATGGCACGAACCGGTACTAAAGGTCCCATTTTCAAACTCTCCCCCCCGGTGGACCGCATTTTCAGTTTTAGAAAAAACAAAATAAAATGATGGAAATGTCAAAAAATAAAATAAAATAAGTTTCCCATGTGATATATGGTCTAGTTGTTGGGAAAATTTACAAATATGAATTTCGACTTTATTTACAAAATCTCTTTGGAATTTGTAAAATGGGCATAACTTTTGCATACGAACTCGGATTAAAAAGTTTTTTATATGAAACATCATCTACTCGAAAAGTTACATCCGATGGAAAAGTTACATCCGATGGAGAAGTATGGGCATAACTTTTGCATACGGCCTGTTTGCAAATTTGTAGAATCCTCAAATTCCAAAAGGAAAAAAAGTTATGCTCAAATTTCAGTTTTTTAAAATTTCATTAAATCTGGTCAAACTATGGTTAAACTACTTATTCAAGAAGTATTAGTGTTACTAAATAATTATTCAAGAATATTAGTGTTATTAAATAATTATTTCAGTTTTTTTGAATTTTGGTCAAATCTGGTCAAACTATGGTCAAACTATGGTCAAACTATGGTCAAACAATGGTCAAACTACTTATTCAAGAAATATTAGTGTTACTAAAAAAATTATTGTTTTTTAGAACAATAGTTTCAAACTCAAACAGTGAAATGTGTGACTTAATGCTCAAGCTAAACTCCTGAGGGTTAATAGGATTTACATCTTACTATTGTCAGGAAAACAACGAGTGCAGACTTGGAAACGAGGGAGAATAGAACCCGGAAGTTAAGCGTGCTCAGGCTGGGGGAGTGGGAGGATGGGTGACCGTCCGGGAAGTTAGATGATTTGGAATGATGAGGGGTGATTAGAGATTAAATTTAGCAGTGATGAGGGGTGATTAGAGATTAGAGGTTAAAAAAATTCATAAATTTGAAAATAAAAAAATTCAAAAAAAAATTCAAAAAAAAATCAGAAAATTTCCTTTAGTACCAGTTGGTGTTACCAACCGGGACTAAAGGTGGACCGGCCACGTGGAGGGCCTTTAGTCCCGGTTCTGGTTTGAACCGGGACTAAAGGGTCAGGGCATTAGTATCGACCCTTTAGTCCCAGTTCAAGAACCGGGACTAAAGGCCCTTACGAACCGGGACTAAAGGCCCTTTTTCTACTAGTGCATGTAACTGGCATAAATGGATTCCTTGCATTTTTCTGATAATTTTTCATATATAAATTATTTCATTCGGAGCTACGGTTGAATTATTATGATTTTTTGAAGTTTAGGCAATATTCTAGAATTTCCTAAGTTAAAATAATTCCAGAGAAAGAATAACTGTGCCAGCACTACGTCAGCATGACGTAAGCGAGTCAACGGGGCTGACCAGGTCAAACCTGACTAGTGGGTCCCACTGGTCAGTGACCCAATCAACTAACTAAGTTAGTTAGTCCTAACTAACTGGGCAGGGCCCACTAGTTAGTGACTGTAGTAGCTAACCTAGTTAGTTAATTAGTGCTAACTATAGTAGTTAGTCGGGCGGGGCCTGCAAGTCAGTGAGAGAGAGGGGGGAGGTCAAACTGGGCTGGGGGTCAACCCACGCCGGTCAAAAGTCAGCAGTCGCCGGCGTTTAGCCGCCGGCGAGTACAAACGCGGCGGTACGCTGCGGGTTTGGCCTACAGGGGGCCATTTGACGCGCGAAGTGCAGCTACGGGATGCGGACGCTCGTCCGCATCGAGCCGTGCTGGTGGCGCGGCCGGAGTGGCTCCGGCGACGACGAGTGCGGCGGCCGGAGCTCGGGTGCGCACGGAGTTGGTGTTGTGGGGTGCAAGCGGGCAAGGGGAGGCGCTAGCGACGCTGAGCGCGGGGCAGCAAGCTTGGTGGACACGCGTCTGGGACCAAATGGTCACTGGAGCGTTGCCGCCGACAAGCTCGGGCGGCGGCGTGGTTCGGTCGACAAGGGGGCGGCGGCTGCGGGGCGTAAACGAGCTCGGGAAGAGGGGGAACAGATGCAGAATCTCACAGTGGAGGTGACGGGATGGTCAGTGGGCTCAAGGACGAGTCGGAGATGACGGACGGGCGCCGGCGATCTCGGCAGCCGAGAGGTTGAAGACAATGGTGATGACGTCGCTATGGCGCGCCCCGGCTCGCTTGGCTCGGTGGAGATGATGAAGACGACGCCATGGAGCTCCTGGGCATGTCCAGGGGGCGAGGGGGAGGCAGTGGCCGCAGCAACGGCGAGCGGTGGCGTCGGCTGCGCTCGGGTGCGGGCGAGAGAGGGTGACAGAGGAGAGGAGAAGCACGGGGGAGAGTGAGAGGGGGTCGGGGAGACTTCGTGGCGTCTCCAGGGGCGTCTAGAGGAAGGCGACAAGTAGGAGGTGGCCGGGCGTGCGCCAGCGTGCGTCGGCCACGCGCTCGGCGTCCTCCTGGCGCGGTGGAGAAAACGACTGGCAGGGCCAGCTGGCTGGGCCGGCTAGCTGGGCCACCAGTGCCAGGCCTCAGGTAAGCCTTTTCCATTTTTTTGTTTTCTTTTCTATTTTTCTGGCATTTGTTCTGATTTAGTAAAATACTAAATCATTTTATTTTCTTCTGACAATTTTTGCAGGGACCTAAGGGGTTATTCCAAAGCCCCTCAGCAACAATCAGAATTTTTGGACATATATAAAATATATCAAATATATATATCCAAGGCAAATAATTATTGTATTAATTCCAAAAGGCCAAAATAAATATTTATGGGCTCCTAAAATTATTGGTTTGAATTTTTCCTCTGACCAATATTTTCAGAGAGCAACATGAACATTTTCTTGGTCCTTTTTGGAGCAATTTTTTTCTGGGTCATTTCAAGAAATGAGTTCTGAGGGTTTCACAAAAACCCATTTCAAATTTAAATGGAATTTAAACATGATGCACAAATGACTGGCTAGTCTAGGTCATACCAGAACTAGGGATGTGACAACTCGCCCCCACTCGGAAGAATCTCATCCAAGATTCAGGAGTTGGCGGAAAAAAAATGGGGTACTCAAGTCAAAGACGATCTTCTCGCTCCCAAGTAGCTTCTCTCTCGGAATGATGAGACCACTCAACCTTGAGAAACTTGATGTTATGGCGTCGAGTGACACGCTCTGCTTGATCCAGAATGCGAACGGGGTACTCTCGATAAGTGAGGTTATCTTGGAGATCAAGCGTTTCGTGGTCCACTCCACGGATGGGATCCAAGAAGCAACGCCTGAGTTGAGAGACGTGGAAGACATCATGAACTCGAGAAAGATGTGGGGGTAGTTCCAACTGGTAGGCAACCTCTCCTCGTTTAGTGAGAATGCAAAAAGGACCGATGTAACGAGGAGCCAACTTGCCCTTGATACCAAAACGATGGGTACCCTTCAAAGGAGTAACCCGAAGGTAAGCCTTGTCGCCAACTTCATAAGCCACTTCCTTATGATGGCGGCCATACCAGCTCTTTTGACGAGATTGGGCTATTTTCAAATTCTCACGAATGATGCGAACTTGCTCTTCTGCCTCCTGGATCATATCCGGCCCAAAGAATTGTCTTTCACCGGTTTCTGACCAGTTCAAAGGTGTTTGACATCTTCGTCCATACAGAATCTCGAAGGGTGCTTTCTTAAGATTGGATTGGTAGCTATTGTTATAAGCAAACTCGGCAAAGGGAAGACATTTCTCCCAATCCATACCGAATGAGATAACGCAAGCTCTAAGCATGTCTTTGAGAAATTTGGTTGACCCTTTCACCTGACCACTTGACTGAGGGTGGAAAGCAGTACTGAAAGAAAGATGAGTTCCCATGGCATTCTGGAAACTTTCCCAGAAATGAGAGGTGAAAAGACTGCCACGGTCTGAATTGATCTCTAGTGGAACACCATCGAGTGACACTATTTGGGAGATATATAAGTCAGCGAGGTGACTAGCAGTGTTACTCTCTCGAACAGGTAGGAAGTGAGCCACTTTGGAGAGACGATCAATGACTATGAAGATAGCATTATTTCCTTTCTTGGTCCTGGGAAAGCCGGTGATGAAGTCCATACCAACTTTGTCCCATTTCCACTCGGGAATAGCTAAAGGTTGAAGGGTGCCAGTAGGTCTCTGATGCTCTGCCTTAACGCGACGACAAACGTCACAGTTGGCAATATACTGAGCGATTTCTCTCTTCATCCTAGTCCACCAGAACCTCTGGCGTAGGTCTTGATACATCTTTGTACTACCAGGATGAATCGTGAGAGGGGATTCATGGGCCTCCTTAAGGATCAGTTGCTGCATCTGTTGACATTTGGGAACCACCAAACGGTTTCCAAAGTAAACAACACCTTGTTCATCCATTGAGAAACAGCTAGCAACTCCCTTGGAAATATTTTTCTTAATCCGGGAGATTCCCGTATCATGCTTCTGAGCCTCTATGATCTGATCCATAAGGGTAGGTTTCGCCACCAAGGTAGAAAGGGAGCCATGAGGAGCTATGTGAAGGTTAAGCTTACAGAATTCCTCATGGAGGGGTGGTTGACATTGTTGTAACATGAGGTTGTTGCAATAGGATTGACGACTTAAAGCGTCAGCCATGACATTGGCTTTGCCTGGGGTGTAGGTGATTCCTAAGTCATAATCCGAGATCAACTCCAACCAATGTCTCTGTCTGAGATTCAGATCCGATTGGGTGAAGATATACTTGAGACTCTGATGGTCAGTGTAGATTTCGCAACGGTTACCAAGAAGGTAATGTCGCCAAGTCTTAAGTGCATAGACTACGGCTGCAAGCTCTAGATCATGTGTAGGATAATTTTCCTCATGTGGATGCAACTGTCGAGATGCATAGGCAATCACATGAAGATCCTGCATAAGAATTCAACCTAGTCCTTGACGTGAAGCGTCGCAATAGATAACAAAGTCTTTATTGAAATACGGTGGCACGAGTATGGGCGCAAAAGTCAGGCGTCTTTTCAGTTCCTAAAAACTGTGCTCACACTGTGGGGTCCACTCAAACCTTTTGTCTTTCTTGAGGAGCTCTGTGAGGGGTTTGGCCACTTTGGAGAAGTTTTCAACGAAGCGGCGACAATAACTGGCTAGACCAAGGAAACTCCTAACTTGTTTGACCGTTTCGGGTGGAGTCCAATCGAGAACGGCTTTGACTCTCTCGGGATTGACAGCAATGCCCTTACCAGAGATCACGTGGCCCAGATAGGTCACTTCTGGCAACCAAAATTCACACTTGGAGAACTTGGCATAAAGACGGTGCTCTCTGACTTTTTCTAACACAAGTCTAAGATGTTCGGCATGCTCTTCCTCGTTCTTCGAGTAAATAAGAATATCATCGAGGTAAACCACGACGAACTTATCTAAGTACTCCATAAAGATCGAGTTCATCAAGCGGGAGAAAGTAGCTGGAGCATTGGTTAGGCCGATAGACATCACGGTGTACTCGTATTGACCATAACGAGTGACAAAGGCCGTTTTGGGGATGTCCCCATTCCTGATCTTGATTTGGTGGTAGCCTAACCTCGAATCCATCTTGGAAAATACTGAGGATCCAGCGAGCTGATCATACAGGTCGTTGATCCTGGGAGCGGATACTTGTTTTTTATCGTGACCAAATTAATGGGACGATAATCTACAACCATCCGATCCGTACCATCCTTCTTCTTGACGAAGAGGACAGGACAAGCCTAAGGAGAAGAACTGGGACGGATGAAACCCTTTTACAATGACTCATCAAGTTGTTTCTTAAGCTCAGCTAACTCCAAAGGTGCCATCTTGTATGGTCTCCTAGAGATTGGAACAGTTCCTGGGATAAGTTCTATGACAAACTCTACATCTCTGTCAGGTGGGACACCCGGCAGTTCTTCTAGAAAGACATCTGGGAAGTCATGGACTACCGGAATATCTTCAAGGTCTGGAAGAGGGCCTTGCAACTCTAGTAGAGACAGTGACTATTTTGCCAGATGGATGTGTAAGTTGAACAGATCTGGTGTAACAATCGATCTTGGCATGATGAGCTGTCATCCTGTCCATACCCAAGATGATGTTAATATCTGAAGACTTGAGAGATATCAAAGAAGCAAGGAATACCAGTCTTCCCACAAGGATTTGATTACCATGGCTTACCTTAGAGGTTCGCCATTTGGAACCAGGAGTCTGGATTATTAGTGGAGTTGGCATATCACAAAATGACATGTCGTGCAACCAAGCATAACCTTCGGATATGAAGGAGTGAGATGCTCCAGTATCGAACAGAACTGAAGCTGGGTGACAATTGACAAGAAGTGTTCACAGTACGACGTCGGGATCATCTTGAGCTTCTGTAGCTGAGACATGGTGCACACATGCTCGTTTAATGGAGGCTAGCTTGGTACTGATCATCTTGCCTGATGGCTTTTCACGGCCAACAGACCTCTCAGACTGGGGTGGAGTATAACTGGACTGAGGGTAGTCACGTGCGTAGTGTCCTGGTTCTCCGCAGGTGAAGCAAGTTCCTGAGGTAGGACATGGACCTACTTTGGCAAGTGGTCCACTAATAGGCCTGGGTGGAGTATGTTGCTGAGCTGGGTGAGGCGCCACATCGGATGGCCTCGGTGCATATCCAGGTGGAAGAGCTGAGTTCGGAATCCAAATCCGTCGCTTCTGAGAGCCAGAGCGGGAGGAAGAACCCAGATCATGGTTGTGCTTACGAGACTCCTCGCAAGTGAGTTGAGCTGTCTCTGCATTAATGGCCTTGTTCACAAGAGGCTGGAAAGTATCACAATGATGCAGGTGGAGATCACGACGCAACTTAGGGTCAAGACCCTTCCGGAACCTAGCCTGTATCTTGGCGTCCGTGGACACTTCTTCTGTAGCATAGCGGGCGAGGCTTCCAAACTCTCTACTGTAAGCATCAACAGGCAGCTTACCCTGGGTAAAACTACAGAACTCTTCCCTCTTGCGGTCAATGAGAGCCTGAGGAATGTTGTGCTCACGAAAAGCCTCGGTGAAATTCTTCCACGTAGGAAACTAGCCAGCTGGAAGCATAGCCTCATAGCTCTGCCACCAAATACTAGCAGGACCTTCCAAGTGATAGGTAGCATAGGTGACCTTCTCACCTTCAGCTACGTTCGCAGAATGCAACTTGTGAGTGATGCTTCGGAGCCAGTCATCCGCATCGAGTGGCTCAATGGAATGATGGAAGGTGGGTGGTTTCAGACCAATGAAGTCAGTGATGGAAACCAACTTCTTACGCTGATGTGCGGTGTTCTGCTCAATCTGTGCCAGCAAGCGGTTAGTCTCATGCTTGTTCCTCTCGGATGCTAACAAGAACTCTGCCATCAAAGGCTGGTCAGGAGGATCCTCGTCCCTACCATCTCCGTGGTTCTTGCTATGAGCAACTGAACCTCGGTTAGCAGACGACATCCTAGCACAGAAACCAAGGAAACAAGGATGGAATTAGCATCGACATGAGGATGCGGAATGTAATGCAAAAGCATTGGAAACTCTTGAAATCCTAGGAAAATTTCGGCAGCATAACAGCTGTAAATGCTCAAAAGGATTTTGAGACATTCATCAAAGGAATAGCATAATCAATCAGCATCATAATATCAAGGTTCTGGGTCAAACTGAGGACACACGGAAGTAGTAGAACTGTACGGAGACACAACCAAACAATCCTAAGACTTTACGGTTTAGTAACACGTCATCCTGAGAGATAGAGGAGAAGCCTAGGCCTTAACCCTCGTAGAAAATAAGAGGTTGACTCAGAAAGAATGACATGAGGTAAAGGAGTAAAAAGAGCCTTACGTTCCCTTCCACAATCAATTCCCTTATATAACTAAAGCATTTCTAGACTCAACTTCGACCAGTTTGGCTTGGTAATCCTACAGTCAGTCAGGCTCTGATACCAACGCTGTCAGGACCCCGATCCTAAGTCACATCTATCTAGCATGTAACACTTCATATCACTTTGTGGCCTCACGCACGGTATTCCCACGGGTGCCACCTTACCTGGCCCAGGACCGTTTGCGCCTTTTGGCTCACGTATATGATAGTGTCGCTAGCATCCATATGACAGAGAACCCGGGCTGACATGACTAGTCGTGAACCCAAAGTAGCACTAACTTACAGGGACAGGCATACATGAATCAACCTCGAGCATGTCGGTCAACAGCCTATGAATCTGGGCTGTAGCACTGGGCTAACAGGACTCCGGGAACCCGGGCTGTAGTAGGCTAGGCAGGACTCCGGATGTCACCGCGTGACATTTCCCCGAAGTGACAGACACAGGAACGAAGTGAATCACATGCCGGCCAGTCAAGTGTTCCGGAGCAGTAGTGCTGGGTAGCAGGACTCCGGTGAACCGGGCTGTAGCGGACTACTATGGCTCATGGAATCACAAGACTACATTTCCCCATAAGAGAGGCTACCAGAGGTAAACAACTAGGTTGTCGGATCCCACACATAGCAATACACATTACACGTACGCATAACATGCAAGTATGTGCTGTACAACATGGCATCACAACATAACTCAAACTCATATAGATAAAGGCCCAGAAGAGCCACATAGCATTCAATACAAACAGAGGTCTCATGACCCATCATTCAGAGCATACAAGCAACGGAAGCATTACATGTCTGAGTACATACAACTACAAAAGGAAAAGACTAAGAAGCCTGACTAAACACGACCCTCCCAAGGGTACAAGATCGTAGCTGGGATACAAGCTACTCGTCGAAGTCACTAGTTTAACCAACTGCAAAACATAAATAAGCAAACGTGAGTATGAAGGTACTCAACAAGTCTTACATGAGAACTATCTACATATGCAACATTATCAAGAAAGGGGGGTGGTGGAGTTTTAACAACAGCAAGCCAGCTTTGACTCAGTGGCTAACCTATACTATGAGTATCAGAAACTTCTTTGAGGTAAGAAGACGCACACGAGTCCACATATTCACCATATGAATACTCCACTATGGATCCGTTCCCGTATCCCTACGAGAAGGCCATAAATATCACTCACGCTTATCTTGCGTATTTTAGAGTGTCCACTTCAAGTTGTCTATGTACTACATAAGTCCTCCAAGTTTCCATATCCGAGGAAAACGGCTATTCGAATAGATAATGTTGACCCTGCAGGGGTGTACTTCTTCACACACGCTCTCGCCACTTATAGCCCTGTACACGTCATGTACCTCGGCAACCTTCAAGCGGAAGCCGGGCGAGGGTGTCGGCCATGACCTGACTAACCACACAAGTCTCTCGTCCAGGTTTATCGCCTATTCGGGTTCCATCCGCAAGGAGATCCGGCTGGGGTGTCGCTGACGGCCCCAAACGATGTGTGCAGGGTTCCCAAGCCCACCATCCGGGTGCCACTTGGTACACCGTGCCACGGTGCCTAGTCTGCCCCAAGCCCGTCCCGTCGGACACCACCTGGTAGACAAGTAGCACTACCTACAAACGCCAGAAACTAGTTGCAACTCCTGGACAGAGATCAAGTGGATTAATAAGCCGAGAGGGGCCGGATAACCGGAACCCAATGTGTGGTAGTAACTGGACTTGGATAACATACACAGAACTCCGTGCTTAAGGACGGTTCCAATGAGACAACCCACCATGTAATCCTACATGGCCTCTCATCGCTATCTTTACCAAAACGTGTTCGCACACTTAGCCTTTACCGATAGGACATGTTCACCACTCCGATTCATTCCCGAGGAATCAGACCCGACACAACTCTAAGCATAGCTGGCATAAAGAAAACAAGCATGGATGAGTAGGCACATCAAGGCTCAAGAAACTCCTACTCATCCTAGTGGGTTTCAACTATTTATTGTGGCAATGACAGGTCATGCAGAGGAATGGGTTCAACTACCGCAGCAGAAAAGTAGCAGTTTGAATCGTTGTTGTCCTAATGCAGTATATGGAGCAGGAGCGAGAGAGTGGGATTTATCAAAATTCTCAAGGGGGGTTGCTTGCCTGATAGAACGACGAAGGGCGTACGGCTCCTCTGACAGGTACTTGGGAACACCTTCCGGAGTGGAACCTATCAAGAAGAAACGGTGCCGGCGATCAACACACAAACAAATGCAACCAAATGATGCATGAATATGACATGTGCAAATGCTAGTGTTTGGGCTAATTCTAGTTGCTACCAATTGGTTGAAGCCCATTTGAATCAAAGATTCAAATGCAAATTCAAAATGAAGCATTTAAAATGCCCATATTATGTTTTCACTTATACAACATGTATAAGTTGGTTATTGATGCATGTAATTGGCATAAATGAATTCCTTGCATTTTTCTGATAATTTTTCGTATATAAATTATTTCATTCTGAGCTACGGTTGAATTATTATGATTTTTTGAAGTTTAGGCAATATTCTGGAATTTCCCGAGTTAAAATAATTCCAGAAAAAGAATAACTGCACCAGCACTACGTCAGCATGACGTAAGCGAGTCAACGGGGCTGACCAGGTCAAACCTGACCAGTGGGTCCCACTGGTCAGTGACCCAGTCAACTAACTAAGTTAGTTAGTCCTAACTAACTGGCGGGGCCCACTAGTCAGTGACTATAGTAGCTAACCTAGTTAGTTAATTAGTGCTAACTATAGTAGTTAGTCGGGCGGGGCCCACAAGTCAGTGAGAGAGAGGGGGGAGGTCAAACTGGGCTGTGGGGTCAACCCACGCCGGTCAAAAGTCAGCGGTCGCCGGTGTTTAGCCGCCGGCGAGTGCAAACGCGGCGGTCCGCTGCGAGTTTGGCCTACAGGGGCCATTTGACGTGCGGAGTGCAACTACGGGATGCGGATGCTCGTTCGCATCCAGCCGTGGTGGTGGCGCGGCCGGGGAGCGGCCGGAGTGGCGCCGGCGACGACGAGTGCGGCAGCCAGAGCTCGGGTGCGCGCGGAGTTGGCGTTGTGGGGTGCAAGCGGGTAAGGGGAGGTGCTAGTGAGGCTTAGCGGGGGGCAGCAAGCTCGGTGGACATGCGTCTGGGACTAAATGGTCACTGGAGCATTGCCACCGACGAGCTCGAGCGGCGGCGCGGTTCGGTCGACAAGGGGGCGACGCCTGCGGGGCGTAAACGAGCTCTGGAAGAGGGGGAACAGACACAGAATCTCACAGTGGAGGCGACGGGATGGTCAGCGGGCTCGGGGACGGGTTGGAGACGACGGACGGGCGCCGGTGATCTCGGCGGCCGAGAGATTGAAGATGATGGTGATGACGTTGCTTTGGTGCGCCCCGGCTCACTTGGCTCGGTGGAGATGACGAAGACGACGTCGTGGAGCTCATGGGCATGTCCAGGGGGCGAGGGGGAGGCAGTGGCCGCGGCAACAGCGAGCGGTGGCGTCGGCTGCGCTCGGGTGCGGGCGAGAGAGGGTGACAGAGGAGAGGAGAAGCACGGGGGAGAGTGAGAGGGGGTTGGGGTGACTGCGTGGCGTCTCCAGGGGTGTCTAGAGGAAGGCGGCAAGTAGGAGGTGGCCGGGCGTGTGCTGGCGTGCGTCGGCCACGCTCAGCATCCTCCTGGCGCGGTGGAGAAGACGACTGGAAGGGCCAGCTGGGCCGCCAGTGCCAGGCCTCAGGTAAGGCACAGGTAAGCCTTTTCCCTTTTTTTGTTTTCTTTTCTATTTTTCTGGCATTTGTTCTGATTTAGTAGAATACTAAATCATTTTATTTTCTTCTGACAATTTTTGTAGGGACCTAAGGGGTTATTCCAAAGCCCCTCAGCAACAATCAGAATTTTTGGACATATATAAATATATCACATATATATATCCAAGGCAAATAATTATTGTATTAATTCCAAAAGGCCAAAATAAATATTTATGGGCTCCTAAAATTATTGGTTTGAATTTTTCCTCTGACCAATATTTTCAGAGAGCAACATGAACATTTTGTTGGTCCTTTTTGGAGCACTTTTTATCTGGGTCATTTCTAGAAATGAGTTCTGATGGTTTCACAAATCCCCATTTCAAATTTAGATGGAATTTAAACATGATGCACAAATGACTAGCAAGTCTAGGTCATACCAGAACTAGGGATGTGACAAACCGTGCATCATATTAAAATGTTATATATATGTAACATGCTTAGATTTTGGTCTAGTTTCATAATTTGCAACTTCATCCATGTTTAAAATGTTGTTTGATTACATTTTTCTCAAATGCCATGTTAAAATGATTTAATTCATAACTAAATAACTGTAGCTCCATTTTAAATAAACTTTATATGTAAATGGGGTAGAAAAATGCCTAGTTTAACATGGTGCACTCTTCTTGCATGTTTAACAACTCTAAAATATGGTTTAGGGCAGAACAGTACCAAATCCATATATTTGCATATGAGGATTTTTCTGCACTTGTTTCTTGTTGTTCCGGCCTCATTTAAACTTTCCTAGATAGGTAGTTTTATTATGCTTCACCCCTTGCCATTGCTAACCAACATTTAATATTGTTGAGTACATAAACGGGAGAGAACTAAATAAGTCATGTGGCGTTTCATCAATATGCAACTCGTTGCATATTGAGCTCCACTTAACTTGTAGTTTTGCTTGTGCACTTTGCCATGCCATGTTTCATTAAATCGGACATGCATCATACTTGATTGTGCATCATTCCATGTTTTTGTGATGGTTGTTTACTATGTTGCTTGCTTCTTTCCGGGTGCTTCTCTCGTTAGCTTCGGTTCCGTTCTAGAGTTGTGAGGATTCGTTCGACTACGTCCGTTTGCCTTCTTCATGGACTCGTTCTTCTTCCTTGCGGGATCTCAGGCAAGATGACCATACCCTCGAAATCACTTCTATCTTTGCTTGCTAGTTGTTCGCTCTATCGCTATGTCGCGCTACCAACCAATTGCTATATCATGCCTCCCATATTGCCATGTCAAGCCTCTCACCCACCTTTCCTAGCAAACCGTTGTTTGGCTATGTTACTGCTTTTGCTCAGTCCCTCTTATAGCATTGCTAGTTGCAGGTGAAGATCAAGTTTGTTCCATGTTTGGAACATGGATATGTTGGGATATCACAATATATTTTATTTACTTTAATGCATCTATATACTTGGTAAAGGGTGGAAGCCTCGGCCTTATGCCTGGTGTTTTGTTCCACTCTTGCCACCCTAGTTTCCGTCATACCGGTGTTATGTTCCTTTTTTTTGTGTTCCTTACGCGGTTGGATGTTATGGGAACCCCTTGACAGTTCACTTTGAATAAAACTCCTCCAGCAAGGCCCAACCTTGGTTTTACCATTTGCCTCACCACCACATATATTTTTCCCCTAGGAGTCGCGCTCCCGAGGGTCATCTTTATTTTAACCCCCCCGGGCAAGTGCTTCTCAAAATGTTGGTACGAACCGATTAGACTACGGGGCCACCTCGGGGAAACTTGAGGTTTGGTTTTACTCCTAGGATGTCTCATCCAGTGTTGCCCTGAGAAAGAGATATGTGTAGCTCCTATCGGGATTGTCGGCACATCGGGCGACTTTGCTGGTCTTGCTATACCATTGTCGAAATGTCTTGTAACCGGGATTCCGAGACTGATCAGGCCTTCCTGGGAGAAGGGATATCCTTCGTTGACCATGAGAGCTTGTGATGGGCTAAGTTGGGACACCCCTGCAGGGTTTAAACTTTTGAAAGCCGTGCCCGCGGTTATGTGGCAAATGGGAATTTGTTAATGTCCGGTTGTAGAGAATTGGACACTTAACTTAATTAAAATGCATCAACCGCGTGTGTAGCCGTGATGGTCACTTTTCAGCGGAGTCCGGGAAGTGAACACGGTTTTGGAGTTATGGTTGAACGTAAGTAGTTTCAGGATCACTTCTTGATCACTTCTAGCTTCTCGACCATTGTGTTGCTTCTCTTCTCACTCTTATTCGTGCATGTTAGCCACCATATTTGCTTAGTGCTTGCTGCAGCACGACCTCATTACCCCTTTCCTACCCATAAGCTCAAATAGTCTTGATCTCGCGTGTGTGAGATTGCTGAGTCCTCATGACTCACAGATACTTCCAAACAGTTGCAGGTGCCGATGAACCGGTGCATGTGGCGCAACCGAGCTCAGGTGGGAGCTCGATGAAGATCTTGTTCGTTGTGTTTTTTCGTTTCCTGTTGATCAGTAGTGGAGCCTAGTTGGGACAATCAGGGATCTAGCATTTGGGGTTGTCTTCTTTTATTTTGGTTCCGTAGTCGGACCTTGATTCTACTATGGATGATGTATGTTTAACTTGTAATTGTGTGAAGTGGAGATTGTAAGCCAACTCTTTATCCCTTTCTTTTTCAGTACATGCGATGTGTGAAGATTACCCTTCTTGCGACAAGCCTATCATGCGGCTATGCCTCTAAGTCGTGCCCTGACATGTGGGAGATATACCTGCATTGTGGGTGTTTGAAGTTGGTATCAGAGCCATCCTCGACTTAGGAGCCCCCTACTTGATCGAATCGCTAACGTTGTTGAGTCTAAAACAAAATGTTTTGAGTCTTAGGATTATATATATCGGAGAGTAGGATTCTTTTTACTCCTTAGTCCTTTCGTTGCTCTGGTGAGACCTCCTGACATAGAAGTTTCGACTCTTCTCTCCTCAAATTTCACAGAAAAAAATTTAGGATCACGCGGGTATCTTGGAATTGTTCCGATAGTCTTGTGATGATAACATTGTTCTTGGGGCCTCCTGACATTTAGGGGTTGTTGCAGTGTCCCGGGGAGTTGAGCTCCGAGGTGTTGTCGTCATGATTTTATAGTTGTAGTTCTGGAATACCTGAGTTCGCCGACATCGAAAATCTCTTTTATGCAGTTCTTGGTGAGATAACCTCGACGCCACCTAGTACTGGGGCGGGAGTTCGGGAGTATTGCCATAACTCGTATAACGGATGCTTTTCGAAGGTTGAGGTACACGATTTCCAAAGGTTTCTTGGTTATGTGTTGATGGATGGATACAACTGGATGTAGGAATTGTTAGTTTGGGTGACATATTATGCTTCCCCTGTATCCCCAACACCTGATTGCATCACCAGAAAGTTTCAGGAGTTTATAAGTGGGAATTCAAGTAGCTCCTAGAATATCTTGCCAACAGACACATGATACGATATGGGGTCTATCATTTGTTTGTTTCCGGCTTATTACCTAAGTCAATCCTTTGTTTTTGTTTTGGTTTGTGGTATTCGAGTTGCTTCAATGTAAAGTGTTGATTCCATACCTTTTCCAAGTGGTGTTCTCTTGTTCCTAGTGAATACTAATCCATCTCGTTTATCGAGTGTGATTCTCTTCAAGATGATCCTATCATTTTTCACATTCGCAAGATCAAACCTCAGTTTTTCCAACTGTGTTCGTTTCATCCGTTCCAAGTTGTCTTTGTTTTTCCCTCCCTCCCACCCTTTTCTTCAAGGACTCAGATTTTTTAATCAAGTATTGTGACACCCCAAAATTTTAACCTTGTTTTACTAATTAAAATTTTGCCAGGAAAATTCAACTTTTCATTTTTCTGGGTTTTCTTTGATTTCAGTACCATCCTTTCTTGGATTTTTATGGAGTTTTATCCCAAGTGAAAGTTTCCAAATATATTACTGGACTTGTTTTCTCCCTCGAGAAAAACATTCTCTTAAAAGTGGATTTAATTGCATAACTAATTCTTCCTGAGATTTATTCCTTGAAATGATTTTTTTTAAAGTTTCAGGACCCAATTTGCACTTCAACCTCTGGATATATTTATCTAAAATTCCAACCAAAATTTGGAGATGTCATGTGATGTTTTGGAATCACTTTTATGGAAAAATAAAATTCATTCACTTAACATTTTGAGCTCTACACCAAGTTTTAAAATCTGGTCCAGTGAGCATTTTTACACTGCAACCTAATTAAATATTGCTTTAAAGCCTCCACCAAAATTTTGGGATGTTAATGGAAGTATATTATTATACATTATGCAGAAACCCTTTTATGTTCTTTGAAAAATTTGAGTGAATCAACCTCTTTTGCTTTCTGGTCCAGTTTGGCTTTTTCTACTGCAACCCTAGTTAAATTTGCTCTAGTACTCTTGAGCTTTCTCCTGCTTATAGCCCATGCTACAAAACCCTTAAGTCCAGAAGAGTGGACCCATTGGAGAATTTTTAGTGCATGCAACCATGCCATTTTCTTTCTGTCCAAAACTGATGTTTTGCAAAACTTGCACTAACAAGTTTCTGATTTTGTCAAACTAACCTCACCACCCTCTCTTTCAACTAAAGAGACCCTGATCTGGAGAATTTCGCCACCCCAAGAATTGCCTAGATGCCTTTGGCATTTTGACAAAGACCCTATGTGCATGGCCAGATTTGGCATGATTACAAGTTTACATTGTGAACTTGAGCCCCTGACCAAACCACCATGTCCTTTGATCTCCTTGCTAACCCTAAACTAGTACTGTTAATTGCCAACCCCTCTCAAGCACTCTAGGATACCCTGGCATTTTGTCGAGCACGTAGCGAGCGTGCTCTGGGCGCGCCCAGAGCGCGCATTTTGCACGTGCGTGCGCTCGGGTCGCCGCGTCGCGCCCCAGCCCTTGCTCACCTGCAGAGCCGCACCCCCCGACCTCATCCGCTCGCAGGAACCAGCCAAGCCCCCTGGCTCCCAACAGCGCCGCCGTCAGGTCGGCAATGGCGGCTAGCGGGCGGCCACAGCAGCCTCTGCCGTGGACGGCACCGCCCGGGCCACCAGCGCTCGCCAGCTGCCCCCTTGAACAGCTCAAGCTCATCCGCTGCCTTGTCTGCAAGCCCTTGTCGCCGCCACCTCGCCCTGCAGCACAGTACGGCGGTCGCCGGCGTTCTTATCCTCGGCCATCGTCGGAACCACCCCCGATCGCTATATAAGGACCCCCCGAGCTCACCAAACCCTCAAGCAACCTCCCACACTCCCTCACCGATCCGGCCGTAGCAGTAGGAAGACCAGAGGGGTCATCTTCTTCTTCTTCGGAAACCACGGCCGCCGCCACTGCCTCGTTCACTCCGACACCACCAGGGCCTCCCACTCTCCACTCTCTTCACCAGAGGCCCTCTCTTCATCACGTGAGTCCACCCCCAAGCTCAATTTTGATCGGGAGCCACAGGAGACAAAGCCCGCAATCATGCACGAAGCTCCCTCCGCCGCGGAGCTCGCCGCCGGCGATTCCCTCCGTCCCCGCCGGCCAGTCGACCACCGGGAGGACCGCCTAGGAGTGGCGGATCCATCCCTGGCCTCGGATGCCCTCGAGGAGCCTCCGTTCGCCGGCGACGATCGCCGGAATCCCGCCCCCGCTCGGGCAGAGGAAAAAGGAGGGAGAGGCGACTGGTCAAACCTGACCAGTGGGCCCCGTGGACCCACTGTCAGTGACACAGCCCCGCCTCCACGTGTTTTAAGTGAAGGCGTAAACCCCATAAGTATGTCTCCTCTGCCCCGGAAGCGTATTTCTATCTGAAACATTTTCTTTTTCTGTTTTAATTTAAAAACAGAATGTGACCAAAACTTTGGCTGGCTATAACTTTTTAAATATAAGTCCAAATGAATTGATTCTTTTTCCTACCTCTCTCAAATTTCACCTAGTTTATTTTAAGATTTATTTCAAAAATAATTAGGACAACTTTTTGTACTGTTTTTAAAGTATGTGTTATTTGCCTATTTTTGAAATAGGATTTTGGAGAGAGAGAAGAGAGCTTTCAAAAAAAATTGGAGGGCACCTCACCTCTCCACACCTTGAAGGCAAGCATTTCTGAACTCAGGCATAATATTATCGTGTGTTGTTTGATATAGTTGCAACACCACCGTGACACGGAGTATCAGTTATGTGTTTGTGACGATATGATCATACGCTTTGAGTGCAAAATGGAAATTTCTAGTGTTGGAAATGGACATACGTGTGGTAGCAATCACCCTCATATGCCTCTCATGCCTACCGGGAAGGACCCAGGAAAGTCTCTGTCTTGTGTAGACACGAGCTTGTCCCTCGTCGAGACGGTTATGACTGACGGGGCAGGGGGAGGTATGATGAGTGGTGGTTGTGTCTGATGGGTGTGAAATATTATCCTTGAGCTAATCATGCAGGAAATACTTAAGCCTTCTAAGTCGGCCGTAGATCGAGTCTTGTTCCAGTAACCCCCATACTTGTTCCGTGCTGCCACTTGTCCCTACCGTAGGTAGGGTATGGTTCAGTAAGTTGTCAACCCCTGTCTAGCACACACCGTATAGAGAGACCGCGATGAAGGTTCCATGGCCCTGGATTAAAGCCAGTCATCCGGTCTGGGGGCATGGGTGTTTTCGGTTGTAGCCGAAGGGGGTAGCTCCCCTAGTTTGCGCGTGGTATAAATTTTGTGATCCCATGCTAGTCGAGGTTGTAGCCTCCCCACTTAGAGTTTTGCTTAACAGGTGTCAAGGGTGATTCCAGACACTTGTGAGTTAGGCTGGTGTGTGCGGTCAGGTGTGTTTTCAATCAAAAGACCGTGGACGGAATTAGTCCCGATGGACTAAAGGAATCCGTTGCTAGTGGGTAAAGAGTACACCCTCTGCAGAGATATTATACCTATTCGAATAGCCGTGTCCATGGTAAGACTACAGTCTGGGATGGGTCAAGTGTCGGTCTTAGTGTCGGTCTTCGGAGGAAAACTATTAAAACCAGAAATATTGATCCTGACTTGTGGTGTATGATGATTATGATTATTATTATTATGGACTAACCATTTATGTTATTTGAATTATTGAGTATCCCTGGGACGGTTCTACCTCCTTGGATATTCACCATGATTATTTTTATACATAAGCCCTTTATGTGGTGTTGCTCAAACGCCCGACTGTGGCATGTTTTGTTATTTCATTTACATATAAGCCCTTTATGTGGTGTCGCACAAATGCCCGACTATGGCATGCTTGTTATTTTATTTACTTATAAGCCCTTTATTCGGTGTCGCACAGACGCCCGACTGTGGCATGCTTGATATTTTATCTACTTATAAGCCCTTTATGTGGTGTCTCTTAGACGCCCGACTGAGGCATACTTTATATTGTTATCCTTTTGAGGCGTCGCTTCAGACACCCGATCGGTGCATTCTATTTCTACTTGCTGATTGCATATTCATATATGACATGATTAACCTGCTTGCATGCATCATGAGCTTCATTTATGACTGACGAAGTAATCATGGAATATTTTAAAGCATGATTAGCAGTGACTATATTATACCTGTGTTCTTAATGTTTGCGAGTACATTCAAAGTACTCACTGGCTTGTCCCTGGCTATTGTCTTGGCCAGATTTCTTGCGTGGAAAGGAACGTTGCGATGACAGCCCCGGAACCTACGCATTGGAGATAGCAGCCTCACGAAGATAGGATTTATCCTAGTCAGCTGTTCTTGTGGGAAATGGAGTCCCATAGACGCTGATGATCCACAAACCGCTTCCGCCATCAACCACTAGAAACCAATTGTTGTACCCATAGGCCAGAATGGTCTTGTACTACATATTTTGTAGTTTGCTTGGAGTTTCTGTAACAAGTTGGTGTCTCATCAGCTAACAGTAATCCTGGGGCTGGTGAGCACAAGGGCTGCTTTTGGGAAATTAATATCCCGAAAAACCAGTCCTGACAAGTATCCATTTTATTCATGTGAAGTCTCTTCATTCTTTTCAATCAATGTTCTTACCCGGTGTTTCTTATAAACATGCTAACGGAGCCTCAAGTTTATTATTCTTCGTTCTTTTTCTTCTCCGGTGGATTCAATTCAAGCTTTGTTGATCACATCCTTTTCCTCGTTTCAAATGCTTTTCCCATGCCGGTGCACCTCATAATCATTCCCGTTTGTTGTTCAATTTTTCCGGAGTGCTGAAGATATCTCGAATATTCATGTTTCCACTCTGCATTTGTTCAAGCTTCAAGCGATTTAATTCAACCGGCGCAATCTCTCTTTTAAATCATTCAACGGTGTAACTTTTGAGTGGGCCTTAACCCATAGGTCTTTTCCCAAGACCTTACCTGACTCTTCTAATTTTCCCGGAGGTATCCTCAAATTCTTTCAAAGTATGACGTAAGTATGAATTGTCATCAGTCATATGTTTTTCTCTAAGATCTCTCAAATTGTTTTCGTCGTTGGTTCAACCTTTTTAATCTTCATTCCGGGGTGCCTCAATAATTCGTGGTGGTGTTTCTCATAGTCATTCTCCGCTTTTGAATACCAAATAAGTGTTTCCTCTAAATCTTGCTCCGTTCTCTTGAAGATTCATGGTTCTAGCTTGATGACATCCTCTTATAATTGTTTTCGATTGTGAAAATACTTTTCACCCATCCGGAGCAATTCAGGAGTATTTTTTAGTTTGATTCTTCGGAGGCCATCATTTCAGAAGATTTATTTGTTCTCAACATTCAGCTCTCATTCCCCAATTCTATCGGCCGGTGCATCGTTCAAACATCCTCTAATCGGTTCATGATCTCTTCGTTCTCATGTATCTAAATTCCCTCGACTATCTTCATTCGTTCTCTAATTCTTCCCGGTGTTTCTTTATCTTTTCTTTGTTCATTTTTTAATTCTTATGGTGGTTTGTTCAAGATTTATCTTCCTTGGTTATCATATCAACTCATTCATTTTTCAATCCTACCGGTGGTTTCATCAATACCTTCTCAAGTTTGCGCTATATCTATCTTAACCTTTATCAATGAGAATAAGTAGTATGCCAAATCCGTTACTTGTCATCAATCTAAATTGGTGAAGGATACGCATAACATAATTCTTATTCTTGCTTCATCCAAGTGATGCATTCATTCTTCCGGAGTGTGTTCTCAATGAGTAAATTCTCGGTTCAAGTGCTTCATATTTTCCCGGAGTTCCAAGATCTCTCAATTATATCACCACAAAGATTCATCTAAATCATTGCAAGGATTCATCTTATTCTTTTCAAGCTTCTTTTTCTTGCGACCTTCTTTTATCTATCCGGAGTTCTTCGAGAGTTTCTTCATGGTGGTTCGGCAAGGATTCCTTTCATTCTTCAATTGTCCTCAATATTTTCCTCTCGAAGTTAAGATCCGCCAAAGTATACTCTAAAATGAACATGGTGCTCAACACATGTCTTGTTTTGAGGAGTTCAAGCTTTCTTCATCTTGCATTCCGGAGTGCAATTCTTTCATATCTCATCTTTTGAGGTGGTGTTATGTCATTGTTGATAATTTCCCTTCGTGTTTCATGATTCACAAGTTTTCAAGAGTGACATATCTAAATCCGTCATTTTCTCTTCGCTCAAGACATCTTTTCAATCCTTCAATCTCTTCATTGGAGTTATATATTGGGTCATATTTCACCTAAAGCTTTCCCTAGTGATTGTTGCTATCTATGGTGCTTATAAATGACCCAAGTTCTTCAATTATCCTCCCGGTGACATAAGTTTCTCGTCTCCCTGTTGATATCAATTCAATCTATTGTTCCGTTAGTGGCATAATTTCACCTCTAGTTTTGAGATGTTTCCATAAGCCCACTAGGAGCATATCTTGTGCCTTGTTGAGTTTTTTTTACAACAACTCCATTCTAACCTTCTTGCAAGGATGTTTTCCAAATTCAATCGTGGTAGAACTTATCATTTCCTTCTCCGTTCTCTTATTCCGATGATTTATCTTATATTCATTCGTTCCGGAGGCTTTGCGATATTGCTCTCTTCGACCAATTATCTCGTTTTCTCAAGATCATGTTCTTTCCTTTGCTTATCGATTAAACCGGAGTGTTGTGTCATCTCTTCAAGTTCTTTTCATCTTATCAAGTTTTCCTTCTCCTTTCAGTCGGAGTGCTGTCCAAATTATATCATTCTTATTCCTTCTCTATCTTATTTTTAACTGGAGTGGTTTCAAAATCTATCTTTTCACTTAACCTCTAGGTTCTCGTCATATCCCATGCTCCTCTTATCTAACGGAGTGTTTTCAACTTCTTGCATCTTTACTGGATTCCTTCTTTCGATTTGGTCAACCTCTCAAGGTTCGTGGTTTCACTCGTTTGTCCAAGAAGCAACTTAGTTTTACCTCTTCTCTTCCTCTTCCGTTTTCTCTCTGATGCCATCCTAGATCTCGGGACGAGATCCTCTTGTAGTGGTGGAGTGTTGTGATGCCCCGAGACCGTTGCGCCAGGTGTCTTCCAGTTATTTATGTTGTTGCCTTGTCATTCGCTTGCATGTTGCATCTTGCCATGTCATCATCCGCATTGCATTTGCATGTTTTCAAAACTTGCATTCGTCTGGGTCCCCCCAGTTCCGTCCGTTGTCTGTTCTAAGCCCAGACACACTCGCACGTGCCCATGGCATGTCCGAAATATTATTTTATAAGTGGACGGAAATGTTCTCGGAATGGGTTGAAAGTTGGCATGCGGTGTTGTTATGTTGTCAGTAGGCCGCCTGTCAATTTTTTCGCATTCGGAGCTCGTTTGATAGCCCAACCGTTAAACATATAGCGGCATTATAGCCGGTCTATCGTCGGACGTTTCCGGTCTCCGAAAACGGTTGCCGGGTTGCATTCCTCCTTAAGAAGAAATTTTATGATGTGGAGAGTAATAATTTTTTTTCACTTGTGGATCATGAAAAGAATGTTTTATGTGATGGATATATTGATGAATCTATTCATGATGCTACTAAAAATTATTATGAGAGAGGAAATTATGATTCAGGATGCTCTTGTTATGTTTCAATTTTTACCTTTTATGTGAGCATCATTGAAATCATCATGCCTAGCTTAAAAGGCATTAAAGAAAAGCGGTCGTTGGGGGACAACCCAAAACTTTTACCTACTGTTTTTGTGTGTTCACATGATTAGGCTACTGTAGTAATCATGTTTTATTGCTTTCTTTTCAATAAAGTGCCAAGTAAGACCTTTGGGATGGCTTACGGTGATAGTCGATTTGATCTTGCTGAAAACAGAAATTTTTGCACTCAGGAAAACAATTCTCATTTTTAACAGAAGCCTGATAAAATGCTGATTATTTTTGCAGAAGATTAATAGACAAATTTTCTAGGTTTTCCTTTTTCAGAATTTTTGGAGTAGTAGAAGTATGGTTATAATACAAATTACTACAGACTATTCTGTTTTTGACAGATTCTGTTTGCAATTCATAGTTTGCTTGTTTTCTAGTTTCTATGGCTTATATTGCTCGATATAAATTGTGGAAGTGATATGATACAGTAGGCATTGTGTGGAAACAATTGAATATTGTATTTGATAGTACGAAAGTGAAATGGTTTGCTCTTTATCAAACTAACCTATCTCACGAAGTTCCGTCAAGTTGTGTAATTGAAGTTTTCAAGTTTTGGGTGAGATATCGATATGAGGAGAATAAGGAGTGACAAGACCCTAAGCTTGGGGATGCCCAATGCACCCCCAAGGTAATATTCAAGGAATATCCAAGCAACTAAGCTTGGGATGCCCTGGAAGGCATCCCCTCTTTCGTCTTCAACATTATCGGTAACCTCACTTGGAGCTATGTCTTGATTCGTCACATGATAGGTGTTTTGCTTGGAGCATCAATTTAGTTTTTAAGGATTTGCTTGATGTCATTTATAATAATTTTTGCATCTTTATTTTCAATAAAAATGTCAAGTGTAGCCTTTGCCATGCTTATCTTGCAAGTATATGAGTTGCTGTTTCAAAACAGAAAGTTTATCAATGTTGCAAAAATTCCCTAGAATGTGAAAAAATGCTGAAACTTTCTGCAAAATAAGCTCTGATAAATTTTCTAAAGTGTGGTAATATTTTCAGAATATTTGGAGTTAGGAAATTATGATGAATATTGCATTCTTTACAAACTATACGGTTTGGGAAAATGGCTGTTATGTTTGCATTGTTTGCATATGTTTGCTTGTTTAATGATTATATTTGAGGATATGAGTATTAAATATGCAGATGCATTTAGTATACAATGTTGAATAATAATTTTAGTGATTTTCTACAGTAGAGAATGATAAAGTTTTTTGCATTGCTTTATACTAACTTATCTCACGAGTTCTTGTTGAGTTTTGTGTCGATGAAGTTTTTAAGATTTAGGGAAACCATGATATAAAAGGAATTTAGGAGACACAAAATCTCAAGCTTGGGGATGCCCAAGGCATCCCAAGATAATATTTCAAAAAGTCTCAAGCATCTTTGCTAGGGGATGCCCCGGTAGGCATCCCACCTTTCTTCATCAACAATTATCGTTTCGTATCGGTTAATCCTAAGTTTTTGCTTCTTCACATGAGCAGTGCTATCCTTGAAATGTCATTTCATTTTCATTTTGTTGTTGTTTTAATAAAATACTTAGATCTAAAAGTTTTAAATAAGAGAGAGTCCTCACATAGATATCTATTTACTTAACTACTCATTTGATCTTCACTTATATCTTTTTGGAGTAGCTTGTCATTTAGTCTTGCGCTTCACTTATATCCTATGAGTAAATTGTTGAATGTCATGAAGTTGAAATCATATCATGCCTAGTGGTAACTTCACATATGATTTAGAAAGTGAAATCTTTTGAGGCATGACAATCACAATATTGGTCATACAAGCAATTCACGAATGATTAGTAGAAGGAAGAGCACTTTCACATGCAAATACACTATCTAGGAAATCTTTTGTGATTGTGATCCCCCATCAAAATATTATATGCCAAAATTGTTGACGTTGGACAAGGAAGACAATATAATGGTTTATGTTTGTTCATATTCACATAGAAGTTATATTGTCATAGATCCTTCAACATGTGGTGTTTGCCCCCCATCTTTGCTAGCCAAAAACTCTGCACCAAGTAGAGATACTACTTGTGCATCCAAAAACCCTTAAACCCAAATCTTATTTTCAAGAGTCCACCATACCTACCTAAGGATTGCGAGAGATCTTTCAAGTAAGTTGTCATCGGGGCAATAAGGCAATAAAAATTGCTTCTACAACTGTTAGATCATTTAGTGTAATTGAAAATCAACCATTGTATGAATTTGTGATGGCAAAGAATAAAAGCTACAGACTTCATAATAAAGGTTGCTATCATAAGGGGCAATACAACATGATGTTCTTTTGCACTAAGGAGTTGAGCATACAAACAAATAAGCGCATGGCAACCTCTGCTTCCCTCTGCTTAGGGCCTATCTTTTACTTTTATGCAAGAGTCAAAGTTTTTCTCCCTATTCCTTTTTATTTTCTCCTATGGAAAGCATCAAGTGGTGAGGAAAGATCTAAGCACCTATGTCCAGTTGAATATGGGTAGCATGAGTTATTATTTTTGACATCACCCTTGAGGTGAATACGTTGAGAGGCGAAATTATAAGCCCCTATCTTTCTATGTGTCCGGTTGAAACATTTTGCTCATGGGTATGTGGTGAGTGTTAACAATCATAGAAGACTATATGATGGTTGAGTATGTGGAGCTCTTACCTAGACTCTGTTGAATAAGTTGAATTGCAATTGCTTGGTGACTGAGAACATAGGTTGTTGAGTTTCAAGAGAATTCATTGTTTGAACCTTAACATGTGAAGTGGTTGCTACTTTAACATGAGACAGAATTTCTACTATGATGCTCGGAAAAGTGATTAAAATTGTCATCGATCAAACTTATGCACTTTGATAGAACTCACACTTCATAAATTATTTCTTTTATCATTTACCTACTCGAGGACGAGTAGAAATTAAGTTTGGGGATGCTGACATGTCTCCAAAGTATCTAAAATTTATGAAGTATTCATGCCATGCTTACAACAATTTTATATGGTTTTGGTATGATTTGCATGGAACTAACCCGGACTAACGCTGTTTTCAGCAGAACTACCATGGTATTGTTTTTTGTGCACAAATGAAAGGTCTCCAAATGAGCTGAAACATTTTGAAGATTTTTTTGGAACAAAAGAGACCCTCGAAGATTTGTGGGAGGGCCAGAAGAGCCACGAGGAGGGCAAAACCCACCAGGGTGCGCCTGGTGGGCCAGGCTCGCCCCGGTGGGTTATGCTCACCTCGAGGCCCATCTTCACGTCAAACTGACACAAAAATCCTATAAATAGAGAAACCATCAGAAATAACCCTAGATTAGCAGTTCCGCTGCTGCAGGCCTCTATAGCCACCGAAAACCAATCTAGACCCTGTTCCGACACTCTGCGGGAGGGGAAAATCATCACCGGTGGCCACCTTCATCATCCTGGTGGCCACCATGATGAGGAGGGAGTAGTCCACCCTCAGGGCTGAGGGTTTGTACCAGTAGCTATGTGTTTAATCTCTCTCTCGTGTTCTTGAGATGTCATGATCTTGATGTATCGCTGTCGGTGCAACAAACCCTGGGTCTGTTGCCCAGACTGTGCACACGCACGAGAGTAAGGTTGGTACGCCAACCCAAGCCAGGATACAAAAACCAAGAGATTCTAAGAACCAACATGCAGCTCAGAGAGACTAAGGTCAAGCCAAAGAAGAAATATATCGCTAAGTGAAGTGCCTCCCTTGCCGAACATGCGAACCCAGCCAGGGGCAAGGCCACCCCTAGAAGCAGACACCCGAGGCACCCCGACAGGGCCTGTCAGGGCTCGCGGTGGCAAAACCACATCTCCAACCACTCAAGCATGACCCACGTCATCGATCAATGCGGTGTCAAGCTGCAAGATGATTAAGTGGCAGTCATTCGCCACATGGCTGCCATTTCCTACAGAAGAAACCCACAGATGACACCCATCCTGCGACGTGTCAAGAGAACAGGCATGGAGCTGGCAAGATAGCCCGACAAGCCTAGCCGGGCAACCAGTGATGTGACACTAAGCGGTGCATTTAATGCGCCCTGTCAGCCCGTAGAGTTAGGTAAGATAGCACTTCTTGCTATCATATCAGTGCATATTGACTACTTTGCCATTGTGGTGACCCCTTGATCTATAAATGGAGGCCCATGGCAATCGTAGAAAAAGGTTGGAAAGTTGATGAACCCACACCCCCATACATGCGTAGTCGCTACTGCCCTAAGGCAACCCCTGCTGGGAAAGTGTACTATGCTTCACCACCTCCATCCCACCATCAATCCACCAAAGCAGGGGTAGGGTTTTACGCCTCGCGGCGGCCCGAACCTGGGTAAATTGCTTGTGTGCTCTCTACCATGCTGCTGCATGCTGGTCTGCTCTTTGTGCAATGCGGAATCCCCCTGCCGAGCCAGCAAGGGGCCTCCTAGTCCCATAGGTAGCCGCAGATACCCAGCGACATGTTTGGCGCGCCAGGTAGGGGGATTGCTTGCGAACCTGAAAGCGTGCGCAGTGCGTCATCTTCATCTTCGACGACGCCATCGACCATGGTGCCCAAGAAGAAGTCCGGTATATCGACCCATCCATCCACCTCGAAGGCTCTGCCGCATGCGGCCTTTAATGCCGTGGGGGATGCAGAGGCACACGAGGACGTAAACACTGCTGGGGATGTGGTTGGAGCAGGTCGCGCGGTCAGCACTTCCCCCGCGGCCGACACGGGGGCAGGAGATATCGGAGAACAGCATTAGCAGCGCCTCGACGATCACGCTCAACAAGGTGTAGGCGAGGAGGTCACTCCGTCCACACCCCCTCCTCTCACCGACGGGCACAGCCACAGCAACGGCTCTTGGTTCGGGGTATGCCATCGCCCTTCGGCCACCCCCACCACGGGAGCGGCCGCGACGCATGTGCGTCCTCCCGGACGAGCCAACCAGACCGCTGCGCTTGAGGGAGCCACTGACACTCGAGCACCACCGCTGCGCGACCCCGCTGCCCAGGTGGTCATCCCACAACAGCATGGGCACGACACCGCCGCCGCCGCTGGCACCGTCAGGAGCCAGGCGATGGTGCGGTCAACATCATCAACATCCATGCCAAGCATAGCCACAGAGGCTATGGCGTGAGCTCAGCTGCTGCTGAGGTTTCCGCCAGAAGCCAAGCAGATGGATGAATGGCGTGCCACCATCCAAAGCCTGCTCAGTTTCACCGAAGCTGGGGGTTCACGACAAGCTAGCCCACCACAACCTCCCTAGGTGACAGCAACCGCCCGTACTGCTGGCCGTACAGGTGTAGTCCCCACCACAGCAGCCGGCGCGGGCGCAGCAGAATCAAGATTCTGACGATGTCTCGATGGCCTCTTCTGGCCCACGAGCACGTCCAGGCCAATGTCGAGCTTCGGAGGATAGGCGGCAGGGAGACGCGCACGTCGTCGCAAATAGACACCGCGAGGATCTCCACCCGACCGACGGGTGCGACGGCCTCAACATCGACAAGCCTGCGCTCGGTGTTGGCGGGTGCCTGCCTTTTGAGGTCACCTGCTCTGCCTTTAGACGAGAACTGCGGCAAGTCCGTTGGCTATCCGTTCGCACATTCAAGCCAGAGATACCTGAGAAGTACGATGGGAGGGTGAACCCGGCAGAGTTCCTGAGCATCTACACCATCGCTGTTCAGGCTGCCAGGGGAACAGATGAGAAGGTGGTTGCCAACACCTTCCCTTTGGCCCTCAAGTCCAACGTGAGGTCTTGGCTGATGCACCTGCCGGAGAAGTCCATTTCGTCATGGGCAGACCCCATGCCACGAGTTCATCGGTGTCTTCACCGGTGGCCACCAAGAGCTCACCAGGCCCAGCGACCTACAACTTCTCTAGCAGAAGGAAGGAGAAACTCTCTGTAAGTATTTGTAGATATTTAGTAAAGTTCATAGAAATATTCCAAACATCCACCCGGTAGCCATTATAGCAGCTTTCCAGTCCAATGTGCGCAACCGCCGCATTCGTTCCAAGATGAACGTGCGGTTGCCCAAGACTGTGAAGGAGCTATACACACTGGTGGATAAGTGTGATCGGATGGAGGAAGGAAGGAAGTTGTGAAAGGAGCGAGAAGAGGTGTCTAGACGGGGGTGAATAGACACTTAGCAAAGAGAAGTGGCAGTTTTTATTTTATTCAAATTAAGGTGGAGTATTAGCACATGTTTAAACATTCACAATACGTATGAAGCAAGCATGACAAGAGTGTATGGGCAGCGGAAAGTAAAGCATGCAACTTTGCAAGAATGTAAAGGGATGGGATTGGAGTTTGCAAACGCAGTCGGAGACACGGTGATTTTTGGCATGGTTCCGATAGGTGGTGCTATCGTACATCCATGAATACTTCAACCCACGAAGGGTAACGGTTGCGCGAGTCCACGGAGGGCTCCACCCACGAAGGGTCCATGGAGAAGCAGCCTTGTCTATCCCACCAAGGCCATCCCCCACGAAGGACTTGCCTCATTAGGGTAGATCTTCACGAAGTAGGCGATCTCCTTGCCCTTACAAACTCCTTGGTTCAACTCCACAATCTTGACGGAGGGTCCCAAGTGACACCTAACCAATCTAGGAGACACCACTCTCCAAAAGGAAATACATGGTGTGTTGGTGATGAACTCCTTGCTCTTGTGCTTCAAATGATAGTCTCCCCAACATTGAACTCTCTCTCATAGGATTGGATTTGGTGGAAAGATGACTTGGGTGGAAAGCAACTTGGGGAAGGCTAGAGATCAAGATTTATGTGGTTGGAATGGAATATCTTGACCTCAACACAAGTGTAGGTGGTTCTATCTCAGAAAATGTAAGTTGGAAGTGTAGGCATATTCTGATGGCTCTCTCCATGAATGAAGAGTGGGTGGAGGGGTATATATAGCCTCCACACAAAATCTAACAGTTAAACACAATTGACCAAACTCGGTGGGACCGAATCAGAAAACTCGGTCCGACCGATTTAGTTCATAATGTGACCGTTAGGCTTTTCGATGGGACCGACATTATCAACTCGGTGGGACCGATGTGCTAGGGTTAGGGTAAAACCACATCTCGGTTTGACCAATTACACAAACTCGGTGGGACCGAATTGGGTAATAAGCGAAACAGAGAGTTGGCCAACCAAACTCGGTGGGACCGATTGCATATCTCGGTCGGACTGAAATTATTGGAATAGGTAACAGAGAGTTTGCAAGCCCATCTCGGTGAGACCGAGATCCCATCGTTGAGAACGAATTGATTTGGGTTTTTGGCAGTGGCTTTGTCAACTGAACTCGGTGGCGCCGGATGGAAAGTTTCTGTGGGGCCGAGTTTGACTTTTGGTTTGGGACATATGTGGATATGAGAAAGTGGTTGAGGGCTTTGGAGCACATCACTAAGCACTTTGAGTAAGCAAGCCATTAAGCAACAGCCTATCCCCTTTTAATAGTATTGGCTTTCCTATGGACTCAATGTGATCTTGGATCACTAAAAGATAAATATAGAGTCTTGAGCTTTGAGCTTGAGCCAATCCTTTGTCCTTATCATCTTCAAGGGGTTCCACATCTTCTTCTCCATGACACTCCATCTGTTGAACTTATCTGAAATATATTAGATAAAAACATTATTCCAACAAGATATATGTTGACATTAATTACCAAAACCACCTAGGGAGCACTTGTGCTTTGGAGTTGCCCGGAGAGGAAGATTGCACCAATGTTGATTTAGAGGATAAGGATGAATCAACCAGTCAGAGAAAGGGCAAGAAGCGGAGTAAGAAGCCAAGAGATAAGGCTGCGATGACTATGGAAGGTTCGGGGACACCTAGTACCGGGAAGAAGGCCAAGGATGAGGCCCCGACAAGGAATCTGCCGCTTGCGCTGCCTACTGGGAAGCTGCTGCCGCCGAGAAAGCTGGGAAAGGCGATGGGCTATACTGCAAGATCCATCTGACCAAGGGCCACGACCTTCAAGAGTGTTACCAGGTTGCAGCTTGTCAAGAAATAGAGGGCAGCATTTGATAAGCGTGACAAGGAAAAAGGTAAGAATGGCACTGGCGGTAAGTGCCGAGGCGGTGAAGCAAATCACCTCGGCAAACCCTTTCGGAACCAAGGATAGCCCGCCAGGGGTCAAGAGAAGGAAATCTGTGATGATGTGAGTGATGGAGGGGATGAAGAGGAAACCAGTGAGCAGGAGTTTCAAAAGGCCATTGACGCCCTATGCATTGATGGGGGTGCATCCTTGCACGCCTCTCACCGCCACCTCAAGCGATGGACACGAGAGATCAATGCCGTGGAGCCAGCGCTAGAGGCCCGGAAGCCCCTCAAATGGTCCCACACGCCCATCATCTTTGACGAGGAGTACCACCCTTATCGCACCACTGTGGTAGGATGTTTGCCATTGTTGGTCTCCCCAACAATTCGCAACCTCAAGGTCACAAAGATGCAAGTGGATGGCGGGGCCGCGTTGAATCTGATCTCCACGGCAGTCATCAGCAAGCTTCAGATAGGAGAAGAAGAGATAGAGGTTACCGAAATGTTTCAGGGAGTTAATCCTGGCAGGAGCCATCCTAAAGGGAAGATTACGTTGCCGGTGACGTTTGGGGGAGAACTGAACTATCAGACTGAGAAGATTGTGTTTGATGTGGTTGATCTGCCCCTCCCGTACAGTGGGATTCTTGGATGCCCGACCCTGGCCAAGTTCATGGCGGCATCCCACTATGCTTACAACACCTTGAAGATGCCCGGGCCATTGGGAGTCATCACTATCCCATCGGATGAGAAGGATGCAATTATTTGCATGGACAAGATGTACCGGGATGCAGTCGTGGTAGAGGCAGCGGCAGCTCCCGCCAAGGAAAGCATAGGAAATAAGAGGGATTGTAGGACCACCAGCAAGGAGTGCGGGAAGCGTGCCCCCTCGAAGTGCACGGCAGCCGTTCACGACATGCTGAATCCAACAGCAAGAGATCCAAGGTTGCTGCACCCCAAGTGAAGAAGGTCCCGGCAGGGCTGGCTGGCGTTGATGGTACTTTCACTATCAGCACCGCCCTCGATGGCAAATATGAAAGTGCGCTCGTTTGCTTCCCGCGGGCAAATATCGATGTGTTTGCCTGGCAACCATCTGATATCCCCAGTGTTCCCAGGGAGGTAATCGAGCACCACCTTGTTGTCTGCCCACATGCCCGACCCGTCAAGTAGAAAGTACGGAAGCAAGGCTTGGAGAGGTAGCCGTTCATTGCCGAAGAGATTAAGAAACTAGAGGATCTGGTTTGGTCAGAGGAGTATTGCATGCTACGTGGTTAGAAAATCTAGTGGTAGTCCGGAAGGCTAATGGGAAGTGGAGGCTTTGCATTGATTTCACAGATCTCAACAAGGCTTGCCCGAAGGACCCATTTCCCTTGCCGCGCATCCACCAGATTGTGGATTCCACTTCAGGTTGTGATTTTCTCTCCTTTTTGGACACATACTCCGGACATCATCAGATCTTCATGTCCAAGGAAGATGAATAGAAGACGCCATTCATCACTCCATGTGGTATGTACTGCTTTGTCCGCATGCCATTCGCATTAAAGAGTGTTGAGTCCACTTTTGCGAGGGCAGTCCAGATTGGTTTTGAACCACAATTACACAGAAATGTAGAAGCCTATATGGATGATATCCTGGTCAAAACCAAGGATAAGGCCACCCTTATCCATGATTTGGAGGAGACATTTGCTAATCTGCGCAAGATCAATTTGACGCTTAATCCAGAGAAGTGTGTGTTTTGGTGTTCCCTTTGGCAAGCTACTTGGTTTCTTCATATCCCATCGGGGGATCGAAGCTAACCCATACAAGATCAAAGCCATCAAGCAGATCGAAGCGCCAAGGGTAGTTAAGGATGTGAGGCGCTTAACAGGGTTTGTGGCCGCGCTAGGCAGATTCATCTCCAAGTCTGCCGAGCGTGCCCTACCGTTCTTCAAAATTTTGAAGAAGGCAGGACCTATGATGTGGACCACGGAAGGGGATGCCACTCTGCAAGAGTTGAAGGACTACCTATCATCTGTACCTACCTTGGCTGTGCCCAAATCCTAAGAACCGTTGTTGCTATACTTGGCGGCAACCAACCAAGTGGTTAGTGCGGCCTTGGTGGCGTAGCGAGAAGTGGATGAGGCAGAAAGTGAGCAGAAAACAGCAGAGTCAGAGAAGGATTAGAACATCCATGAGCACGACAACGAGAATGACCCCAAGGACGCGGCAAGGAAGAATGTGGTGCATCACCCAGTATACTTCATCAGCTCCTTGTTTCAACGGGCTAGATCGAGGTAGTCTGGTATACGGAAGTTGATCTTTGGTCTCGTTATGGCCTCAAGGAAACTGCACCACTACTTTCAAGCCCATGAGATCACAGCTGTCAGTCATTTTCCACTACAAAGGAAACTACGAAACCCTAAGGCTACTGGCAGAATAGTGGAGTGGGCTTTGGAGTTATCCAGCTTTAGTTTGAAGTTTGGAGTTATCAACTATTCAGAGCAAGGCACTGGCACAGTTTATTGCAGAATGGACGCCAACCCCTAATGAGGAAGTGACAGAGTCAACTATCCCTGGCATGGAATCACCCAAAGAATGGAATATGTATTTTGATTGCGCTTTTCCCTACAAAGTGCCGGGGCTGGCGTGCTTCTTGTTGCCCCCTTTGAGGAGAACTTGAAGTACGTCATCCAAATGCATTTTTCCCGGGAAGAAGCCACCAACAATACTGGTGAGTATGAAGGGCTACTTGCTGGGCTTAGAATTTCAGCAGAATTGGGAATTAAGAAGTTGATCATTCGAGGAGAGTCACAACTTCTGGTGAGACAAGTCAACAAGGATTATCAAAGTCCATTGATGGAGGCATACGTCAAGGAAGTGAGGAGATTGGAGGAGCACTTTGATGGGTTACAAACAGAGCATGTACCCCATGCATAAAACAGCGTAGCTGATCACCTGTCAAAGTGCGCTGCGTAGAAGCTTCCTGTGGAACCACTAGCTTCCTATGGAACCACTAGCTGATCACTTTTGTTCTCCATCTCTCTCAACCCTCCGTATCACTAGCAACAATGGCCCGAAAAAGGGGAAAGTTGGACTATGGTAAGACTCTCCGGTCGAGCCGTCTGCTCTCAGCAGAGAGCCTACCGGAAACAACTCCTCATAGCCTGCTGGACCACCCCCTCCAGCCGGGCACATGGACCCTGAGGGAGTCCTGGATTAGGGGGTGTTCGGATAGCCGGACTATACCTTCAGTCGGACTCCTGGACTATGAAGATACAAGATTGAAGACTTCGTCCCGCGTCCGGATGGGACTTTCCTTGGCGTGGAAGGCAAGCTTGGCGATGCAGATATTCAAGATCCCCTACCATTGTAACCGACTTTATGTAACCCTAACCCTATCCGGTGTCTATATAAACTGGAGGGTTGTAGTCCGTAGGCAATCAACTCCATACACAACAATCATACCATAGGCTAGCCTCTAGGGTTTAGTCTCCTTGATCTCGTGGTAGATCTACTCTTGTACTACCCATATCATCAATATTAATCAAGCAGGAGTAGGGTATTACCTCCATCAAGAGGGCCCGAACCTGGGTAAAAAACGTTGTGTCCCTTGTCTCCTGTTACCATCCGGCCTTGACGCACAGTTTGGGACACCCTACCCGACATCCGCCGGTTTTGACACTGACATTGGTGCTTTCATTGAGAGTTCCTCTGTGCCGTCACAATCAGGATGGATGCCTCCTCCCATCTTTAAAGACGGCGCCATTGCTAAGGGAGCCTTGGCTGTCGGCCAAACCCTCTGGCTAGGTGGTTTCCTCATGACCGCCTATTCGGCTGTTGCGCCGACGGTGACCTCTCGGGTCATCAAAAGCAACCTACACGTCAGCTTGGATATCGTCGAGCAGCTAGATCCAATGGAGCTCTCTTCCGTAAACTAGCTCTTGGATCGCATCGCCGCCCTGGGGGTCGCTACGGATTACGACCAGGTCGGGCTTAAACCCGATCTAAGAGAAATTAACTCTCCCCAAGTCACCCACCACGTTGCCGTGGTAGAGGCGCAGTGCGGCGACCCTTCATCTATTTTGAGGACTAGCTATGTCCGAACTCCCAACTTCTCCAAGCCGGATACCTGCGGAGAGGAGGATGTAACTCAAGACCTGAGCTTAGGATCAGGCAACGGGCTAGATTCGTTGGACAACATCCAAGAATCCGAACTTCAGAGTTCGGAAACTCTTCGGCCTCCGAATCTTGGATTGGGTGAGGTTTCAGATTCAACGACACCTGCCCACCCGAACATAAGCGATCTCTCCCAAATCAGGCAGAGGCCTGAGGAAACAGTACATCATTACTGGGCCAGATTCCTCCTGGTTATGAACAGGATAAAGGATTGCCGCGAGGGAGACGCAATCTCAATTTTCTGCAGTAATTGCGCGGACGAGGGAATCCTTAACGCCTTAAGTCGTCGTGATATTACACGCTTCGCTGACTTGGCGTCCATAATACAAAAATACTATGCGATGGAAAGCGCCTGGAAACTGAAATAAAGTTTTGGGATAATCCGGCCTTGAATAGTAATCCCATCCGAACTAAGAGGGTGCATCATCATAGGACACCCGGGATAAACACCAAAAAACCAAAACCCTCTATAGGGCATGGAACCGTACTGGAAAGGTGGTTTGATGGACCCTGTAGAATTCACAGTACAGAGGACGCCACACCAACTCACAGCCTTAGAGCATGTTGGATACTCCGGCAGGTGGCCAAAATCGGCAAGGACCTCTTATTTCTGGAGGCCGCAGAAAGCCATCCCGAGGACACCAGTACCGCTCTCACAGTCTTCGAGACTTTGGCATCAAACAATGTGCGAAAAAGAACACTCCTCAGCCTCGCCGAAGTCTATCAAGTTGCAACAATAAATCCATGGAGCGACACTGCCATTACCTTCAACGCAAGTGATGAACCTAGATTCCGAACAGCCCGAGCACTAGCCGCATTGGTCCTCAGTCCCATAGTGGACGGCTTTCACCTCACCAAGGTGCTCATGGACGGAGGCAGCGGACTGAACCTCATTTATGAGGAAACCCTTCAAAAAATGGAAATAGACTAGAACCGCGTTGAGCGAAGCAACACAAACTTTAGAGGAATAATCCCCAGTCGGGAAGCACGCTGCACAGGAAAAATCACACTAGATGTGGTGTTCGGCACGCCGGATAATTACAGGTCCGAAGAAGTCACGCTTCAGGTGGCCCCGTTTAAGAGTGGATGTCACGCTTTACTATGGCGGGAAGCATTCAAAATCTTCCAAGCAATACCCCATTACGGGTACATGAAGCTTAAGATGCCCGGGCCGAATGGAATTATCACTCTAGCTAGTGATCCAGACATAGCACTCCGCGCTGAAAACAAGACGGCCGCATTAGCCCTTGAGGCGCTATCCGAAGCCTTAGAGGCCAAGGAACTGACTGCGCTGCGCTCCACGGTTAACAGGGATGATGTGATACTCGATAAGAGATCCAAATCCACATCCTTCAAGCCAGCCGACGAAATAGTCAAATTCCAGGTCCATCCAACGGACCCCAATAAAACAGCTTCAATCGGGGCACGACTGAACCCTGATGCAGACGCCGCACTGCGAGAGTTCCTACGAGAGAACAGGGACATCTTCGCCTGGCACCCTTCAAACATGCCAGGGATCCCACGCAGGCTGGCCGAACACAGCTTAAATATCCTAAAAGGATTCAAAACTGTCAAACAAGCCCTTCGGCGTTTTTTCGAACCCAAGAGACAGGCTATGGGAGAGGAGCTAGCCAAGCTATTGGAGGCCGGATTCATCAGAGACATAAAACATCCGGACTGGCTAGCAAACCTGGTGATGGTACCAAAGAAGGACAAATCCTGGCGCCTGTGTGTCGATTTTAAAGACCTTAACAAGGCTTGCCCAAAGGATCCCTTCCCCCTCCCCCGCATCGATCAAATTATTGATGCCACCGCAGGACACGATTTGTTGTGTTTCCTCGACGCATACTCCGGTTACCATCAAATTAAGATGGCAGAATCAGACCAAGCTGCAACAGCATTCATCACACCATACGGCCCATTCTGCTTCAACACAATGCCCTTCGGGCTGAAAAACGCCGGCAACATATCAGCGCATGATCCAGACATGTCTGGCAAATCAGATCGGCAAAACAGTGGAGGCATATATGGATGATGTGGTTGTCAAATCAAGACATGCCGAATCTCTAGTAGACAACTTGAGGCTTACATTCGATAACCTCCGAAAATATGACATCAAGCTCAACCCGGAAAAATGCGTCTTCAGCATTCTAGCCAGAAAGCTCTTGGGCTTCATTGTATCCGGTAGAGGAATTGAAGCAAATCCAGCCAAGATCCGAGCTTTGTCACAATTGGATATCCCAAAGGACCTCAAACAAATACAAAAATTAACCGGATGTGTGGCGGCTTTAAGCCGCTTCATCTCCCGCTTGGGAGAAAAGGCACTACCCCTCTATCGCCTCCTTCAGCGCACCGAACACTTCGAGTGGACGGAGGCCACCACGGCCGGACTTGATGAAATAAAATCCATATTGGCAACAAACCCAGTCCTGGCCGCGCCGAGCACCGGCGAACCAATGTTATTGTACATTGCAGCAACACATCAGGTTGTCAGCGCAGTGCTCGTTGTCGAGCAGGAAATGGACGGACAGAAATTCCCCCTTCAAAGGCCGGTCTACTACGTATCCACTGTCCTCACTCCATGCAAATCACGGTACCCGCATTATCAAAAGATTGCATACGCGGTATTCATGGCATCCCGGAAGCTACGACACTACTTTCAAGAGTGTTCCATAACATTAGCCTCGGAAGTACCACTCAACGATATCATCAACAACCGCGACGCAACGGGCCGGATTGCAAAATGGGCCATCGAGCTTCTCTTGTTCAATATAACCTATAAGCCACGGCGAGCTATTAAATCGCAAGTTTTGGCCGACTTCGTCGCAGAATGGACGGAGGCCGAGCTCCCTAAAGAGTACGGCACATATTCAAACTGGATTATGCATTTCGACGGCTCCAAAATGTTGGCCGGACTGGGGGCTGGCGTCGTCCTGACATCCCCCACAGGAGACACAGTCCAATATGTGCTCCAGATCATGTACACGGATTCAAACAATGCAGCCGAATATGAGGCCCTCCTACATGGTCTCCGGATAGCAGTATCCATGGGTATCCAGCGCCTAGAGGTACGCGGGGATTCAAACCTCGCGATATCCCAAATAAATGGAGACTTCGACGCCAAGGACCCAAAAATGGCAGCTTACCGCAACGCCGTCCTAAAAATGTCATCTCGGTTCGAAGGGCTGGAGTTTCACCATATAGCCTGAGAAAACAATCAAGCAGCGGACGTCCTGGCACGCATCAGAGCAAAACGCGATGCAGTCCCCCCAACATCTTTTTGGAAAGATTGTTCAAGCCATCCGTAGCATGGGAGGGGGAACCCGCAAATAACAGCCCAGACCCAGCCGCACCACTCGACGCTGAACAATCTGACACAATTGGAGGCTCTGCCAATGAAATTACACATTCAGCCCACGTAATAATGGCGATCATCGCCCCGTGGATAGAACCATTCCTAGCCTACCTTACTAGGCAGGAACTCCCGGAGGACCAAAACGAGGCCCGCTACATAGTGCGGCGATCTAAAGCCTATGGAGTCCATGAGGGAGAGCTTTATAAGAAAAGCACTACCGGAGTCCTTCAAAGGTGCATCTCCGAAGAGGAAGGGCGGAACCTTGTGGCTGAAATTCATGCCGGACTCGGTGGTCACCACGCTGCTGCTCGGTCCCTTGTTAGCAAGGCTTTCCGTACAGGCTTTTATTGGCCGACGGCCCGGGCAGATGCTCAGGACCTAGTCCAATGATGCACTGGTTGCCAACTTTTTGCCAAACCAAAGCCATATGCCACCCACCGCACTCCAAACTATACCCATCACCTGGCCTTTTGCGGTCTGGGGGCTTGACATGGTCGGACCCCTTAAAGGTGGGACCGATAGGAAAAAAATACTTACTGGTCATGGTGGATAAATTCACCAAATGGATAGAAGCCAAGCCTGTTAAAACGGCCGAATCCGGACCTGTGATAGACTTCATATCCGGGGCTGTACACCGTTATGGCACCCCCCACAGCATCATAACCGATAACGGTACAAACTTTACCACCGATGAGGTAAAACTCTGGTGCAAAAACATGGGCATCAAGCTCAATTATGCTTCCGTCTATCACCCACAAACCAACGGCCAGGTCGAACGTGCAAATGGTCTTATCATGAGCGTCATTAAACCCAGACTGGTGCGGTCCCTCAAGGAATCTAACACGCACTGGGCAGAGGAGCTCGACTCCGTGCTATGGGGGCTGCGGACCACGCCAAATCGCACCACCGGATACACACCATTTTTATGGTGTACGGCGCAGAGGCAGTTCTGCCCTGTGACATAATTCATGACTCACCTAGAGTGCGCATGTACGAAGAAAGAGAAGCCGAGCTCGATCGGCAGGACAACTTGGACGCCCTGGAGGAGGAGCGTGACGTGGCAAAAGCCCGTTCCGCATTTTATCAACTTCAGGCCCGAAGATATCAAAGCAGAGAAGTACGGGCCAAAAATTACAATGTTGGCGAACTAGTTCTACGCCTGCCGGATAAGAAAAAGGACAAACTCAAGCCCAAGTGGGAAGGTCCATGCATAATCGACCAAGTCCTGACTGGCGGGGCGTACCGCCTGCGAGATGCGTCGGATAACCGACTCGAGCCGAACCCGTGGAACGCCACCCGTCTCCGAAGATTCTATGCCTAGCGCCGGACTCTGTGTTCGTCTCCTTCCTCTGTCCATTTTTTGCATTTTTCTGTCCTACATTTCTCTCCTTCCCCTCTTTTCTTTTATAGCCCTTAAAGGCTCATCTAGTAACGCGCCACTCGCGCTCATTAAACCCGGGGGCTTCTTTAACAGAAGGTTATTTATACGGGATTCACGCCCAACACATGCGTCAAACTTCCGCATGTACCTTTTTCTTCACCATTATATGCATTGATATGACTTAAGTTTTGGCCAAGCTGGGTTGCCTGGCTCCTGTGCTTACCCCTATGTTCCCGATTGTTCGGCTAGACGGTAAAGGGAGCACCTCTGCGATTGTTACTGCCGGGTCAGCCGGATGTGTACCTCAGACTGGGTGAAGCCGAAAGCTAGCATTCTTAAGGGAATATTCGGTCGGTGAGATAAAAGATGATCTTTTTACTCATTCTATGCGCCCCCAGATGCTTTTTTCTGCGTCTTTTTACGTAGTCTGGACATGCACTTTAGGGCATGCCTCCCAGCGAAAGGAACCCCTAACGGAACTATTCTCTCTGGAAGATGTTTCTTACTAACCATGTAATATAACATAACTAGTTGGGCACTTGTCTGCTAAAGCACTAATGACCCCTACGCCTGGTCTCCACGCATACCATGGTTCTTATATAACCGCTATGGTATTCGGACACACTCTGGACCGTCAGGTCCCGAGGTTGAAGCGAAAAGGTCGGCAACGACAAACGATCTACAATCCGGCTAGAAGGCATTACACATGTCAATTCAAAATTACATAGTCATTCTGACTGATTGTATTCCTCTTCTATACCATCTAACAGGCTGTCTAATTTACAGTCCTGCTAGGAATACTTCGCAGCCAACTCTACTTGGCCGTATACTAAGCTCACAGGGATCTCCTTCCCGTCAGGCCCCACTGGTCCGACCTCGGCCATGTGGTTTGGGTCAGACTTCGTAAAATGGGTCTTCACCATGGCCCAGGCTTCCCTAGCGCCTTGTCGGCAGGCCGATATCTTCCACAACCGGAAGCGCCATCGAGCTCCCTTCAGCTTCTCCGCAAGCTCTCCAAGGCCCTCGGGCATGGAGTGGGCAGGCCATAAGGCTTGGGCAACATCCCGCATCGCCTGCCGAATTCGCTCGTGCAGTTGCATGAGTTCGGGAAGAAGGTCACCCGTAGAACCGGGAATCTCCTCTGCAGGACGACCTGTGAGCATACCTACAGACATTACTCTGTTAGTCGACTTCCTCGCCGAACTCTTTTTTCAAAGTTCGTTCAAGCACTTACTAAATATGCCGCGTCGAAGCCGCTGATTCTCCTTCGCGGAGTCCGATAGCTGGCCACGAACATCTTTAAGTTCGACGTCCAGCCTGGTATTGGCATCCTGAAGATCATTCTTCTCTTGCCTCACCTTTGTCAACGTACTCTCATCGGCCTTTAGCCGGTGTAAGAGTTGTTGCTTTTCCGGATCGAGTCCGGCGCCATCTGCAACATGTTTTGTCAGATTTGCACCCACACCGCACAATACTAATCTTTCAAAGTGTATCTTACCTAAGGGGGTCTCTTTGGGCTCCCCTGCTGCGGCTAGTGCGGCCTCTAGTTGGGCCTTGCACCTTTCCAGCTCCTGGGATAGTACAATATTCTTCTCTGTAAGAACCTGCATATTAAATGATCCTTAAATCAGTTGCTCTAACTGTTTCAAGTGTCGGGGGCTGCTGGTATATATATATTTGACCAAAATTTTCTTACCCGTATGTCTTTTACATACTGTTCCGTGGCTCTGGCTAAACCATTTCGAGCGGCACAGAGGTACGCATCTCCCGAATTAAAGGCATATAAAGCCTCTTGGGAGAAACAAGCATCGCGTAGAACTGTCCGGCGACGCCTGTGGTTCATGGCACTCTCCACTTCAGAATTCGTGGTAGACAGCCTGTCCGCATCCTCTGTCGGAGGAGCCTCCGGTGCGCGCCTTGTGCTCGCCTCCGCTTCCTGGCCAGACGTTGGAGCCTGGCTGGTGGAGGCGCGATTGGCAACCTCTCCGGATGTAGTCCGGGGAGGTCTCTTCGTTCTGAAGATAGCACGAACGTTAATATGCCCTGACAGAATAACACCAGGGAAACAGAGGGTGCGCTATACCTTTGCGCCGGCATCTTAGTCCGTACTACATTCCTTTTTGCCCCACGGGGCCCTGCGGCCCCTCGTTGGCTAGCCGCCGCAGGTTCGGCCTCCTGCCTCGGAAATCTCCCCTGCAAAGCGCGGTTGTTGTCAGAAACACCGGAATACGTGAGAGTGGAATCTCTCTCAAGGGAATGAGACTCCGGTTTCTGTCACCTGGGAGGTCGGGATTAACCCTGGGTAATCAGCCGTGATGGCTACCAAGGTATTGTCCTTGCTTAGCTGATGGAACACCCCGTCGATAAGCTCGACCGATATGTCCGGATCCTCTTCGGAGTCCGGATCGAGGGACCGTTCTGGGTCCTCGGGCTGTGGAGGGCGGCTGTTTATATCCTTTACCACCTGTCGCAGTTCCTGGATTGAAGTCGTTAGACTACATATCTAACCGTGGGAGTATAAAACAAACGGGCAAGCGCAATTATTCACTTACCCAACTTGGAGGATCGTACATAGTAAATCCGGCCTGCGGATTGACGCGGTGGAATTCCTCCTTTTCTCCCTTGTACAAAGAGGATAATATCTTTACTAGGGCGGCAGCTGAGGCCGGCCCCTTACGACCGTAACGTGTGGCGTCATCCTCCCCGTTGAAATCCCACATGGGGTGGCCTCTATATTGAAGCGGCTGCACCCCCCGCATAATGCATGCGGCCATGACTCCAATCATGGTTAGTCCGGAATGAGCCAACAGTCTTATCCGGCCCATCTGGTAAAGGACGTCTCTGTCGCTTTCTCTCTGAGAGCTCCACGGACGCCAGCTCAAGCGTTTCTTCAATGGAGCACTGTTGAACTCAGGGAGACCGACCCAGATAGGGTCCGATAGCGGGACGTCATCTATATAAAACAATTCCGAAGGCCAGTCCTTGGACGCCTTCTTTGGGGTTCCGGATAGGTATCCGGTCCCGGCGATGCGCCATACTTCGGCTCCGCCCACTTGGTATATAGACCCCTTTTGAGAACGGGGCACCAGGCAGAATAACCTCTTCCACAGCGCGAAATGAGCCTCAACGCCTAAAAATAGCTCGCAAAGGGCGACGAAACCCGCAATATGCAATACGGAGGCGGGCGTGAGATTGTGCGGCTGGAGGCCGTAGAACTCCAGAAGCCCGCGGAAAAATGGATGAATTGGAAATCCCAGTCCCCTTATTAGATAGGGGACGAGGCACACCCGCTCTCCTTTAGAAGGATTGGGGGTGCTCTCCGCTTGTTTTCCGCCATTATAGGTGGCGAGACCGGCTCGGACCGGTACCATGTATGCCAGAGGGAGAAATCCCTTGGCCTGAATTGACGCTAACTTGCTATGGGGGATGGTGCAACTCTCCCAGTCCCCGGGTTTGGGACCGGAGGGGCGAGGGGAGGAGCTGCGACGGCTGGTCATGTTGGAATGGACCTTTGCTGGAAGCGCTCTGATGATAACTCGCGGAAAGGAGAAGATGTGGTTTGGACATAAATCCCCATCCCGTTAAATAGGCGGCTCATTTATACGGCTAGGGGTGTGGATGTAAAAACACCCCGGCTTTTCGCATTCGTTTGAACACATGGAAGACGACCATTATTGGGCGTAGAAGCCGAGGAGCACTACATTACAAAAATCGGACATTATTCCTACAGGTACACAAGATTTGGAGAAGGACCCGCCTTGCAATGCCGAACAATCTGCGCGCCGGACTCATCGTCATTGAAGCCTGGTTCGGGGGCTACTGAGGGAGTCCTGGATTAGGGGGTGTTCGGATAGCTGGACTATACCTTCAGCCGGACTCCTGGACTATGAAGATACAAGATTGAAGACTTCGTCCCGTGTCCGGATGGGACTTTCCTTGGCGTGGAAGGCAAGCTTGGCGATGCGGATATTCAAGATCTCCTACCATTGTAACTGACTTTATGTAACCCTAACCCTATCCGGTGTCTATATAAACCGGAGGGTTGTAGTCCGTAGGCAATCAACTCCATACACAACAATCATACCATAGGCTAGCCTCTAGGGTTTAGTCTCCTTGATCTCGTGGTAGATCTACTCTTGTACTACCCATATCATCAATATTAATCAAGCAGGAGTAGGGTATTACGTCCATCGAGAGGGCCCGAACCTTGGTAGAAAACATTGTGTCCCTTGTCTCCTGTTACCATCCGGCATTGACGCACAGTTCGGGATCCCCTACCCGAGATCCGCCGGTTTTGACACCGACAGACCCCACGAACGAGGCTGGTGCTCCCGCAGCATAGGAGGTGCCGCTAGTCCTCGTTGCCAAGCCCAGGCTCCAACTTGGGCAAGGCACATCATCCACTTCCTCCAGACCGGAGAACTCCCCGACAACCAAGATGAAGCTGAAAAGGTAGCCCTAGAGGGCCAGTATGTATTAGTTTGTCGATGACACTCTATACAGAAGGAGGCCCAACGGTGTGAAATTGAAGTGTGTCTGTCGGGAGGATGGAAAGGAGCTGCTGTCCGAGATTCATAGAGGAATGTGCGGTTCCCACATTGGATCAAGGGCATTAGTTGGGAAAGCATTCCAGCGAGGATTCTATTGGCCCACAACCCTCCAAGATGCGGTTGAGTTAGTCACAAAATGTGAAGCCTACCAGTTCCATTCCAAGAAAACACACCTGCCTGCCCAAGCCCTTCAGACAATCCCTCTATCATGGCCATTTTCGGTCTGGGAGCCTGATATTCTTGGCCCCTTCCCTCGAGTAATCGGGGGCTTTGAATTCTTGTTTGTGCCATCGACAAGTTTACAAAGTGGCTGGAGGTGACTGCCGTGAGAAAGGTGACTGATCAGTCGGCTATCAAGTTCTTGAAAGAGTTGGTTGCAAGATCTCATTCGCCGATAGTTGAGAGGGAGAACACTGAAGTGCTTCGTGGACTCAAGACATGAACGTTTGATATGCTATAGAAGCACAACAGGCGGTAGATCGATGAGCTGCCGATAGTTCTCTTGTCCCTCAGAACGACACCTAACCAAGCTACCGGGAAGACTCCCTTCTCCCTGGTCTACGGGGCAGAAGCAGTTATCCCCATGGAACTCATTTATGGGTCCCTTTGAGTGCTTGCCTACGCTGAAGTAGCGCAAGATCAGCACCAGTGTGACGACGCGGTGCTACTCGAGGAAAACCGTCTTCGGGTTGCTACGCGTGCTGCACGCTACCAGCAAGCCCTGCGTCGCTATCATAGCCGCAGGGTTCATGCCCAGTGTTTTGAGGAAGGAGACCTTGTCCTTAGGCGCGTTCAATCCGCCAAGGGTACAAACAAGCTGTCACCGAAGTGGGAAGGCCTTTACTGGGTGGTACGAGTCACCAGACCTGGCGCAGTCCATCTGGAGACCGGGAATGGCACACAGTTGCAAAACTCACGGAATATTGAGCATCTCCGTAAGTACTACCCGTAAGGTGTGAGGTTGTCGGGCACTCCCCGACATCCACCCTTTTGTACAGGCCTTGCCTTAGTTGCATGTAACCCCTTGTGCAAAGCCGGGGCGATGGCCCCATGCAAGAGAAAATATAGAAGCGCTGTGGGGGCCCCCGATCAAGATCACATGCGTGCATGAGCACACCCAGATCACTGCATAAGCATTTCATGAGCATTTGCATATGCATATAGATAGGATTGCATCCTGAATGCATTCTCATCTACATGGAGTTGCAGGTTCTTGCCGTCAACTTGACTCCGACAAGGGACGAGAAGATTGCACGACACTGTGATCCGCGGCAAGCCAAATAGATAAGTTTACCTCTTGTCCATTAGTGTTATGTAAGCTATAACTTGTGCATAGAGAAACTTCGCCGCTCTCTCAGAACCAGGGTGCTCCCATCCTTGGCTCGAACGCTGCTTCGGCCTCGATGGTCGCAGTGGCCCTTGGTAAAAAGGGAGTGGCCGGGGGGCTGGTGCCTCAGTCTATTCCCTAGCAGACATGGTTCTCTGGCAGACGAAAAGGGTGCCGGCGGGATATCCTTGCCGGGGAAAGCTCGTTTAATTATAGTAAAGAGGCACTCCACCTCTGCATGGACATATACATGCACGGGTTCCCGGCATGGACATATACATGCACTCCACCTCTTTCATTGACATGTAGATACAAGTACAAGCATTACAGAACACAAAGATGGACTTGAGAGAGTACATTATTTGAATTAAAATTTGGCAATTGCCTACAAGTTTAAGATTGAAAAAAGATAAGTGCTCCGTAATGCCCTTTCTTGTCCCTCTCCTTCTAGGCATGGCCATCGAAGGCGAGGAGGACAAAAGGAGCGCCAGAGCTGGAGTCCAGTCCGTTCCCGTCAGGTTGTAGGAGAGGTAGCCCGGAGGGAGCGGAAGCATAAGGGAACGCCCGATGGAGAGCACGGCGGAAGGCGCGCCTCTCATCGACGTCGGCCCCAAGACCTCCGGGAGGGGCGGTGTCGGGATTGCCAATGATCTCTGGCCCCTCCTCCCGGACAAGCATCGAAGATACCAAAAGGCTCGCCACGCTAAGGACCAGGCTCACTCCCCAAGCATCAGCACCAGCATAAGACAACGAAAACCCCAAACAGGAGCCCAGGGGCTGGCCCTAGGCTTCCTTCTCCAACATGACCAGCAGAAAAAGAAGATGTGGAGAGAAGGACTACAAAGGTGGGTGACTCCTTGATACGTCTCCATCATATCTATAATTTTTGATTGTTCGATGCCAATATTCTACAACTTTCATATACTTTTGGCATCTTTTTATACTATTTTTGGGACTAACATATTGATCCAGTGCCAGTTCCTATTTGTTGCATGTTTTTTGTTTCGTAGAATATCCATATCAAACGGAGTCCAAACGGGATAAAAATTGACGGAGATTTTTTTGGAATATATATGATTTTTGGGAAGAAAAATCCATGCGAGATGGTGCCCGAGGTGGCCACGAGGCAGGGGGCGCGCCTGCCCCCATGGGTGCGCCCCTGACCCTCATGGGCCACCCGTAAGGCGGTTGATGCCCTTCTTTCACCGCAAGAAAGCTAATATCCGTATAGAGATCATGTCAAAATTTCAGCCCAATCGGAGTTACGGATCTCCGGGAATATAAGAAACGGTGAAAGGGAAGAATATCAGAACGCAGAAACAGAGAGAGACAGAGAGACAGATCCAATCTCGGAGGGGCTCTCGCCCCTCCCACGCCATGGAAACCATGGACCAGATAGGAAACCATTCTCCCATCTATGTAGGAGGTCAAGGAAGAATAAGAAGGAGGGAGGGGGGGCTCTCTCCCCCTCGCTTTCGGTGGCACCAGAGAGCCACCGGGGCCATCATCATCACCGCGATCTACACCAACACCTCCGCCATCGTCACCAACATCTCCATCACCTTCCCCCTCTATCTACAGCGGTCCACTCTCCCGCAATCCGTTGTACCCTCTACTTTAACATAGTTCTTTATGCTTCATATTATTATCCAATGATGTGTTGCCATCCTATGATGTCTGAGTAGATTTTTGTTGTCCTATCGGTGGTTGATGAATTGCTATGATTGATTTAATTTGCTTGTGGTTATGTTGCTGTCCTTTGGTGCCCATCATATGATTGCGCGCGTGGATCACACCCTAGGGTTAGTTGTATGTTGATAGGACTATGTATTGGAGGGCAAGAGTGACAGAAGCTTCAACCTAGCATAGAAATTGATGCATACGGGATTGAAGGGGGACCAATGTACCTTAATGCTATGGTTGGGTTTTACCTTAATGAACATTATTAGTTGCGGATGCTTGCTAATAGTTCCAATCATAAGTGCATAGAATTCCAAGTCAGGGATGACATGCTAGTAGTGGCCTCTCCCACATAATACTTGCTATCGGTCTAGCAAAGTAGTCAATTGCTTAGGAGCAATTTCGCAACTCCTAACACCACTTTTCCACACTCGCTATATGTACTTTATGGTTTCTTAATCTAAACAGCCCCTACCTTTTATTTACTTGCTCTTTATTATCTTGCAAACCTGTCCAACAACACCTACAAAGTACTTCTAGTTCCATAATTGTTCTAGGTAAGGCGAACGTCAAGCGTGCGTAGAGTTGTATCGGTGGTCGATACAACTTGAGGGAATATTTGTTCTACCTTTAGCTCCTCGTTGGGTTCGACACTCTTACTTATCAAAACCTATTGTGATCCCCTATACTTGTGGGTTATCAAGACCTTTTCTGGCGCCGTTGCCGGGGAGTCATAGCTTGGGTGAAAATTCTCGTGTGTGCTTGTTTGCTTTATCACTAAAGTAATTTTTATTTGCTGTTCTTAGTTGTTTTCTATCTTTAGTTATGGGTAGGAAACGCAAAATACCAAAAAAAATAGTTGTACCTATTGAACCAATGGTTGAAGAACCACTCAAAATCTATCACACTGCTGAAGCCTATTACTTGGATCATCTTCGATCCCTATGTGCTCGTGCTAAAACGCCAACTAGCTTAGTTGATGGCAAATCCTAAGATGAGCATGCTTGTTATGTGCGACACCGAATATCTGAAAAAGGGAAACTTTTACTGGATCAAATTCATCGCTTGCAATGCTATGCTTGGAATTTATGTGAAATATATGATTTTACTTGTTGTTCTGAAAACCCTAAGAAACACCTTCCCTATCAATGTGTTTGGTGATAATGGAATCATATCTTCGTATGCTAAGGGTGTTTATAATTACTATGATGTTCAACAAGTTGAAGAATTTGTTGCTTTTAAGGGTACTTACGAAATTGCTTCTTTGATTGAAAAGTATGATGCTACTCTTTACAAATCTGAAAATTTTGCCATACTTAAATATTTCTATGATAATTATGCTTCTAATGCCTATGTTGAACCATATATTGAGGACTACTCCGCTGTCCAAGAAGAGATTAATATTTTGCTGGAGTCTATGGAAGAAGAAATTGATGAAACTGTGAGCTCATTGGATGAAAAAGATGAGGAGGAGAGCGAAGAACAAAAGTAGGAAGAGCGGATTAGCTACCCGTTCCCACCTTCTAATGAGAGTAACTCTTCAACTCATACATTGTTTAATTTCCCTTCGTGCTTACCGAAGGATGATTGCTGTGATGATTGTTATGATCCCATTGATTCTCTTGAAATATCACTTTTTGATGATGCTTGCTATGCTTGTGGCCAAGATGCCAATATGAATTATGCTTATGGAGATGAATTTGCTATAGTTCCTTATGTTAAACATGAAATTGTGGCTACTGCACCCACACATGATAGTCCTATTATCTTTTTGAATTCTCCCGACTACACTATATCGGAGAAGTTTGCCCTTATTAAGGATTATATTGATGGGTTGCCTTTCACTGTTGCACATGATGATTTTGATGAATATAATATGCATGTGCTTGCTGCTCCTACTTGCAATTATTATGAGAGAGGAACTATATCTCCACCTCTCTATGTTTCCAATATGATAAAATTGCAAAAAACTGTTTATACTATGTATTTGCCTTTACCATGTGTGCATGAATTGTTCTTTTATGACATGCCGATGTATAGGAAGAGAGTTAGACTTCGTCATTACATGATATATGTTACCTTGTGCTCACCACTAAATTACAAATCATTGTTAATTAAAATTGGCTTTGATATACCTTGGGATCCGGGTGGATCCATTACTTGAGCACTATATGCCTAGCTTAATGGCTTTTAAAAAAGCGCTGCCAGGGAGACAACCCGGAAGTTTTAGAGAGTCATTTATTTCTTTTGTGTGATTTTATAAAGTTTAAATATAAAAATAATGTGCCAAGGTTTGCCTTTAGGATGTTTACATTTGCTTGATGGTTTGTACGGTGTAGGACAGAAACTTTGGCTGTAGTGCGTGATTTTACATTTTTAGCTGGAACGTCAAATGGTTCTGATTATTTTTGCACTGTCTTCCAATACAAATTGTTTATATTTACTAATTTTTGTAGAATTTTTCAAGTATCAGAAGTATGGTGAATGTTCAGATTATTACAGACTATTCTATTTTAGACAGATTCTGTTTTTGATGCATAGTTTGCTTGTTTTGATGAAACTATCAATTTATATTAGTGGATTAAGCCATGAAAAAGTTACATTACAGTAGACACAATGAAAAAACAAAATATGAATTGGTTTGCAACAGTACTTAGAGTAGTGATTTGCTTTAGTATACTAATGGATCTTACTGAGTTTTCTGTTGAAGTTTTGTGTGGATGAAGTGTTCGATGATCGAGAAGGCCTCGATGTGAGAAGAAGGAAGAGAGGCAAGAGCTCAAGCTTGGGGATGCCTGAGGCACCCTGAGTAAATATTCAAGGAGACTCAAGCATCTAAGCTTGGGGATGCCCCGGAAGGCATCCCCTCTTTCTTCAACAAGTATCGGTATGTTTTCGGATTCGTTTCGTTCATGCGATATGTGCAATCTTGGAGTGTCTTTTGCATTTAGTTTTCGTTTTTCTTTTATGCACCATGCTGGTATGAGATGGTCCTTGGTTGATTTATAGAATTTTCTTTGCATCTTTTGAGTATGGCTTTATAGAACGCTTCATGTGCTTCGCTTATATCATTTGAAGTCTCGATTGCCTCTTTCTCTTTACATAGAAAACCGCCATTTGTAGAATGCTCTTCTGCTTCACTTATATTTGTTAGAGCGTGGGCATATCTTTTTGTCACACCCTAGCTAGTTCATGCATTATAGTGTTGCATCATGTTTATTTTCCCAGAAAACTGAAATGGGGATGACAGAACCCCAGCACCCCCTGGAAACAACTAGGGTTTACTAAAATCTTTTTCAATGAACCTGAAATGCCCTTCTAAAAAGTCCACCCTTTTTCTTTTGGGTCAAAACCTCTGACAAAAATGGTGCACACTTTTCTAGGACATCATAAGGTCATTGGATTAATTCATTACTAATTGCATTTGGGCAATTTAAATCCTATAAATATTTAAAATGCCCAAATAATCCTGAAAGTATTTTTAGGCTCTTGAGAATATTTTCAAATGTGCCTCTGAATATTTTCAGGTTTTTACTAAATGAAATAGTATTTTTACTATTTCAAAACACAGAGCAGGAATAAATAAAAAGAAAAACAGAAAGCAGAGAGAGTAGAGGCTTACCTGGTGCCCACCTAGCAGGCCCACCTGCCGGCCCAGCCCAGCCACCGCTTCAGCGAGCTGCTTGGCTTGGCCAGGCAGGCAGGCAGGTGCTCGATGCCGGCACCTGCGCGCGCCACGCAGCTGCCAGCCGCCATGCTTCCTCCCCTCGCCGTGCTGCTGCCCTGGTTCGGTCACACACTCCTCCCCCAAGCTTGCAGACACGCCCTCTCCTCCCCGGCCCCTCTCCCTCGCTCTCCCGCACCATGGCCGCCGCCGCCGCGCCCGCGCCACCGTGATAACTGCGTCCGTCGTAGTCCCCGTGCCGCGTCACCATGTCCACGAGCTCCGCCGTCGTCGACTACGTCGAGCAGGCCGAGCCCGAGCGCTCGCCCGCTCTAGAGTCGCCTCCGACCCTGTCTTACCCAACTCCGGCCGCCGGAGATCCCCTTCACCTTCACCGCAGCACCAGCTCATCCCCGATCTGGCCGTCTACCTCGTTGTGATCGCGGTGAGCCTAACTACCTCCTCCCCCTCTCCATTAACTCCCTCCTGCACCATGTACACCGCACCACGCTCACCCGAGCACCCGCCGCCGCCATGCTCGTCGTCGACGTGACTCCGGCCACCCACTGGCCACACCATTGCGACCAACACACTCAGCGGACTCGCAGGAGCCCGTAGCACCACTCAACGTGCCTCGCCGTGCCCCGTAGCCTCGGTTTCGACCTCGCCCGAACTCCGGCGACCGCCAAGGTCGTCGCCGGTGACGTTTTCGGCCACCCCAGCTCCACCCACTACTACCACTCGATGCGGCTTGCTCACAGCTACGCGTAGATGCTCTCCGCCGTCGTTTTGGACGCCGGAGCATGAAACCCGCATCACTCCACCGCGCCTGGCCTCACCGGCGGCTAAACGCCGGCGATTTTGACCCTGTTTGACCCCATGTGGGCCCAGGTTGACTTCCCCTAAGTCTATGACACGTGGGACCGCCCTGCTAATTAACTTAGATTAGCACTAACCAAAATTAGTTAGTTAATTAACTACTGACACACGGGTCCCATTGGTCAGGTTTGACCTGGACCGGCCCCATTGACCACTGACGTCACCCTGACGCAATGCTGGCGTAATAACTCAATTACTGGAATTATTCTTATATAGGAAATTCCATATAATATTACAAACTTCAAAAATTCATAACTTTTAATCTGTAACTCCAAATGCAAAGATTTATATATGAAATTTGATCAGAAAAGTTCATTCTTTCCATCTGTAATGGTTTCATGCATGAAAAAACACTTTAACCTTTCTGTTTAGGTGAAACAAGCTAATACACTTATAAGGCTTAAGAACATAAGCTTCCATTTGAATCCTTGATTCAAATGGACCCAAACCAACTTGTTTCACATTACGTTAGGCAGGACACCTCATATTGCCATGTCATAGCATGCATCATATTGTTGCATACTGCCATGTGATGATTGTGTTCTGTGGTGTCTTTCATGGTAGGTTCTGCCTCCGAGGATATTTCCGAGTATCGAACTGAAGGGCAGTACCCTACTACTACTCCATCAGGCAAGCAGCCCCATTGATCATATCGATACAATCCCATGTTCTCGCTTCTGATCTCATTTACTGCATTAAGACAACAATGTTTCAAACGACTGTGTTCTGCGGTAGTTGAACCCTTATCCTCTACATGACCTGTCATTGCCACAGTAACTAGATGAAACCCACTAGCATGTGTAGGAGTTGATTGAGCCATGTATGTGTTTCCTACCTTGCTATGCCTGCTATGCTTAGAGTTGTGTCAGGTCTGGTTCATCTGGGTGATGGGCTAGAGTGAAATGATTACATCAGTAATGTGAGGGATGTGTTGAACATGTTTTGGTAAAGGTATCGATGAGAGGCCATGTAGGAGTTGGTGGGTTGTTTCATCGAGGCCGTCCCTAAGAACTGAGATCTGTATGTGTGATTTAATATTCAGCTACTACCACAAATTGGGCCCTGAAATATGACCCCGCTCGACTTACTGACCCCTATCGTCCTCTATCCAGGAGTTGCAACTAGTTTCTGGTGTTTATAGGTTATGTGTTGGCGGCCGTGCGTAGCGCTAACCCTAGGGGTGGTCTATGATGCGGTAGATACACCATGGCCGGGTATGCCGGGCGCCCGTTTGGTGTCTCGAGACCCTGTACACATCGTTTGGGGCCGTTGAGGACACCCCGACCAAATTTCCTTGCGGATGGAACCCGAATAGGCGATAAACCTGGACTAGAGACTTGTGTGGTTAGTCAGGTCGTGGTCTACACCCACGTCGGCTTTCGCTTGAAGTCTGCCGAGCACATGTCGTGTGCAGACACTAAGTGGTGGAAACATGTGTGACCAAGTACACCCCTGCAGGGTATAAAACTATTCGAATAGCCGCGTCTGCGGTAAACGTCTACTTGGTTGCCTATACAGTTCACAGACAAGTTAATTGTTACTACTAAAAGATTCGAGATAATTGTGAGTACCGAGGATGGCCCTCTCGTAGGATGACGAGGGAGGATCCCCGGTGGAGTATTGTGTAGGTGATTAGTGGACTCGTGTGCGAAAACTATTTTACAGTGGTGTCCCGTAGAATAGCTTCACCAAGAGTCAAAGCTGGCTTGCTGCAATAACTCCACCACCTTCTTGAGAATGAGCATGTATAGTAGGATCTGTTTTAAGACTTGTTGAGTACCTTTGTACTCATGTTGCTTAAATTACTGTTTTCAGATGACAACACCGCCCCCTCTGATGGGTTTTACGTAGACCTCGACGTCAATGAGTAAGTTGCCACCCAGGTGGTGATTCTGGCCATGGAGGGCCCTTTGTAGATAGACAGGCTTCGTCAAGCCTTCTTTCTTTCTAGTGTCTGTACTCAGACTTATTTACTTCCGCATGTGCTTGTATGCCTGTATGACTTGAGTGTCGGGTCATGTGACCCCTACTAGTATGAACATGTTATGTATGGCTCTCCGGAGCCTTTAAATAAAGTACTTGAGTTGTAGAGTTTTGTTGTGATGCCATGTTGTATTTACACATATCGAGCATATTGTGTGTATGATTGAAATGCTTGGTATGTGTGGGATCCGACAATCTAGTTGTTTATCCTTGGCCGCCTCTCTTATGGGGAAATGTAGTCTAGTGCCTCCTTGAGCCATAGTAGTCCGCTACAGCCCGGTTCACTGGAGTCCTACTAGCCCAGCACTACTGCTCAGGCCGCTTGACTGGCCGGCATGTGTTTCACTTCGTTCCTATGCCTGTCCCTTCGAGGAAATGTCACGCGGTGACATCCGGAGTCCTGCCTAGCCTGGTACAGCCCGGGTTCCCCGGAGTCCTGTTAGGCCAGTGCTACAGCCCGATTTCACACGCTACTGACCGACATGCTCGACATGATTCATGTATGCCTGTCCCCATAGGTTAGTGCCTCGTTGGGTTCACGACTAGCCATGTCGGCCCGGGTTCTCTGTCATATGGATGCTAGCGACACTATCATATACGTGAGCCAAAAGGCGCAACCAGTCCCGGGCCATGGTAAGGCGACACCCATGGGGATACCGTGCGTGAGGCCACAAAGTGATATGAGGTCTTACCGGCTAGATCGATGTGACTTGGAATCGGAGTCCTGACACTTTTGTAGAAAGAATTAAACTCTCTTGCTTCACTTATATATATTTAGAGAGATGACAGGAATTGGTCATTCACATGGTTAGTCATAAAATCCTACATAAAACTTGTAGATCACTACATATGATATGTTTGATTCCTTGCAATAGTTTTGCGATATAAAGATGGTGATATTAGAGTCATGCTAGTGTGTGGTTGTGAATTGTAGAAATACTTGTGTTGAGGTTTGTGATTCCCGTAGCATGCACGTATGGTGAACCGTTATGTAATGAAGTTGGAGCATGAGGTATTTATTGATTGCCTTCCTTATAAGTGGCGGTCGGGGACGAGCGATGGTCTTTTCCTACCAATCTATCCCCCTAGGAGCATGCGCGTAGTACTTTGTTTGGATGACTAATAGATTTTTGCAATAAGTATGTGAGTTCTTTATGACTAATGTTGAGTCCATGGATTATACGCACTCTCACCCTTCCATCGTTGCTAGCCTCTCTAGTACCATGCAACTTTCGCCGGTACCATAAACCCACCATATACCTTCCTCAAAACAGCCACCATACCTACCTATCATGGCATTTCCATAGCCATTCCGAGATATATTGCCATGCAACTTTCATCATCATCATATACATGACTTGAGCATTCATTATCATATTGCTTTGCATGATCGTAAGATAGCTAGCACTATGTTTTCATGGCTTGTCCATTTTTTGATGTCATTGCTACGCTAGATCATTGCACATCCCGGTACACCGCCGGAGGCATTCATATAGAGTCATATCCTCGTTCTAGATATCGAGTTGTAATATTGAGTTGTATGTAAATAAAAGTGTGATGATCATCATTATTAGAACATTGTCCCATGTGAGGTTATCAAAATAAAAGTGGCCAAAGAAGCCCCAAAAAAAAAAGAGGGCAAAGAAGCCTACAAAAAAAGGAACAAAAAAGAAAAAAAAGAAAAAAAGAAGAAAAAAAGATGAAAAAAAGACAAAAAAAGAGAGAAGGGGCAATGTTACTATCCTTTTACCACACTTGTGCTTCAGAGTAGCACCATGTTCTTCATATAGAGAGTTTATTGAGTTATCACTTTCATATACTAGTGGGAATTTTCATTATAGAATTTGGCTTGTATATTCCAATGATGGGCTTCCTCAAATGCCCTAGGTCTTCATGAGCAAGCAAGTTGGATGCACACCCACTTAGTTTCAGTTTGAGCTTTCATATACTTATAGCTCTAGTGCATCCGTTGCATGGCAATCCCTACTCACTCACATTGATATCTATTGATGGGCATCTCCATAGCCCGTTGATACGCCTAGTTGATGTGAGACTATCTTCTCCTTTTTGTCTTCTCCACAACCACGATTCTATTCCAGCCATAGTGCTATGTCCATGGCTCACGCTCATGTATTGCGTGAAAGTTGAAAAGGTTTGAGAACGTCAAAAGTATGAAACAATTTCTTGGCTTGTCATTGGTGTTGTGCATGATGTGAGTATTTTGTGTGGTGAAGATGGAGCATAGCCAGACTATATGATTTTGTAGGGATAACTTTGTTTGGCCTTGTTATTTTGAAAAGACATGATTGCTTTATTAGTAGGCATGAAATATTATTTTTTTATGTCAAATGATAGACTATTGCTTTGAATCAGTCGTATCTTAATAATCATCCCATGATTAGATATGTGATCAAGATTATGCTAGGTAGCATTCCACATCAAAAATTATCTTTTCTATCATTTACCTACTCGAGGACGAGCAGGAATTAAGCTTGGGGATGCTGATACGTCTTCGTCGTATCTATAATTTTTGATTGTTCCATGCCAATATTCTACAACTTTCATATACTTTTGGCAACTTTTTATACTATTTTTGGGACTAACATATTGATCCAGTTCCCAATGCCAGTTCATGTTTGTTGCATGTTTTTTGTTTCGCAGAATATCCATATCAAACGGAGTCCAAACGGGATAAAAATTGATGGAGATTTTTTTTGGAATATATATGATTTTTGGGAAGAAAAATCAACGCGAGACGGTGCCCGAGGTGGCCACGAGGCAGGGGGCGCGCCTGCCCCCCTGGGCGCGCCCCTGACCCTCGTGGGCCACCCGTAAGGCGGCTCATGCCCTTCTTTCGCTGCAAGAAAGCTAATATCCGGATAGAGATCATGTCAAAATTTCAGCCCAATCGGAGTTACGGATATCCGAGAATATAAGAAACGGTGAAAGGGAAGAATCTGAGAACGGAGAAATAGAGGGAGATAGAGAGACAGATCCAATCTCGGAGGGGATCTCGCCCCTCCCACGCCATGGAGACCATGGACCAGATGGGAAACCCTTCTCCCATCTAGGGAGGAGGTCAAGGAAGAAGAAGGAGGAGGGGGCTCTCTCCCCCCCGCTTCCGGTGGTAACGGAGTGCCACTGGGGGGCCATCATCATCACCGCGATCTACACCAACACCTCCGCCATCTTCACCAACATCTCCATCACCTTCCCCCCTCTATCTATAGTGGTCCACTCTTCCGCAACCCTCTGTACCCTCTACTTGAACATGGTTCTTTATGCTTCATATTATTATCCAATGATGTGTTGCCATCCTATGATGTCTGAGTAGATTTTCCTTGTCCTATCGGTGGTTGATGAATTGCTATGATTGATTTAATTTGCTTTTGGTTATGTTGCTGTCCTTTGGTGCCCATCATATGATTGCGCGCGTGGATCACACCCTAGGGTTAGTTGTATGTTGATAGGACTATGTATTGGAGGGAAAGGGTGACAGAAGCTTCAACCTAGCATAGAAATTGATGCATACGAGATTGAAGGGGGGCCGATATACCTTAATGCTATGGTTGGGTTTTACCTTGATGAACATTAGTAGTTGCGGATGCTTGCTAATAGTTCCAATCATAAGTGCATATAATTCCAAGTCAGGGATGACATGCTAGCAGTGGCCTCCCCACATAATACTTGCTATCGGTCTAGTAAAGTAGTCAATTGCTTAGGGGCAATTTCGCAACTCCAACCACCACTTTTCCACACTCGCTATATTTACTTTATTGTTTCTTAATCTAAACAGCCCCTACCTTTTATTTACTTGCTCTTTATTATCTTGCAAACCTGTCCAACAACACCTACAAAGTACTTCTAGTTCCATACTTGTTCTAGGTAAAGCGAACGTCAAGCGTGCGTAGAGTTGTATCGGTGGTCGATAGAACTTGAGGGAATATTTGTTCTACCTTTAGCTCCTCATTGGGTTCGACACACTTATTTATCAAAACTGTTGCGATCCCCTATACTTGCGGGTTATCACTCCTCCCTCCTCAGCCCCTCCCTTTTATAGGTCGGGCAGTGAAGGGCAGCTGCTCCATCGACGGGTGATCACCGCCCTCCTCCGCCAATTCAAGACGGGCGGGCCCTTTCCAAGGTACTCTCCTGGGCCACGCGCCTCCGTTACCTACCCCGCGCGATGCATGCTGCATATGTGGCTAAGGATAAGCGCGCACCGTGGGAAGAGTAAATTGGCAGTTTCTACCCCGTGCGTTAAAGTCATTCACGGGCCATCACTAGAGCGGCCCCACCACTATTGGCTTTACACCATGCACGGGGAAACCGGAAACTGGCCTGGAATCAAGGCTGGTGAAGCAGCAACGGAAAACTCAAGGGCCAACCCCTTCAGCAAGCTTGCCTGTGCACTTATTAGGCCCTACCCTGACGACGCTCAGCAGGACGTTCGGGGCAGGCCCGAGGGCTTCTGTCGGTGCAACAAACCCTGGGTCTATTTCCCAGGCTATGCACATGCACGAGGTCAAGATTGAAGCACCAACCCAAGTCAGTGATTGAAGGACCAACATGCAGTCCAGAGAGACCAAGATCGAGCCAGAAGAGCAAGATATCGGCAAGAGAAGGGCCTCCCTTGCCGGGCAGGCGAGTATGGCAAGGGGCAAGGCCACTGCAAGAAGCAAGCAACCAAGGCACCCTGGCAAGGTCTGCCGGGGCTCGCGGGGGCAGAACCACCCCACCAACCACTCAAGCATGACCCATGTCATCAATCAGTGTGGTGTCAAGCCACAAGATGATTAAGTGGCAGCCATTCGTGACATGGCAGGTGTCGGTGTCAAAACCGGCGGATCTCAGGTAGGTGGTCCCGAACTATGCGTCTAAGGCAGATGGTAACAGGAGGCATGGGACATGAAGTTTTACCTAGGTTCGGGCCCTCTTGATGGAGGTAAAGCCCTACGTCCTACTTTATTAATATTGATGATATGGGTAGTACAAGAGTAGATCTACCACGAGATCAGAGAAGCTAAACCCTAGAAGCTAGCCTGTGGTACGATTGTATGTTTTTTGTTATGTCTTACGGACTAAAGCCCTCCGGTTTATATAGACACCGGAGAGGGTTAGGGTTACACAAGGTCGGTTACAAAGGAAGAGATATCCATATCCGTACTGCCTAGCTTGCCTTCCACACCAAGTAGAGTCCCATCCGGACACGAGACGAAGTCAACAATCTTGTATCTTCATAGTCCAACAGTCCGGCCAAAGGATATAGTCCGGCTGTCCGGAGACCCCCTAATCCAGGACTCCCTCAGTAACCCCTGAACCAGGCTTCAATGACGATGAGTCCGGCGCGCAGTATTGTCTTTGGCATTGCAAGGCGGGTTCCTCCTCCGAATACATAACGGAAGAATTTGAATATAAGGATAGTGTCCGACCCTGCAAAATAAGTTCCACATACCACCATAGAGAGAATAACACTTCCACAGATCTAATCTGCTGACTTGTCTGAGCAACACGACATTATGTCATGGCCCGATGATTATTCGAACCGTTTCCTTTAACTAGCCCCGCACATAACGCGAAGCAGTTTTTGACATGTCTTGTCAAAGCAGATATCGTGCTCCCCTTATTACGGGATTCTCATCAATACGAGCGTGGGTAACCCAACCGCGCGATCGATTACGGCGCTTTGGGGACAAGCGAGTTTTACCAAGCTAATGGGGGGCATAGTTTCGTCCACCCATATAAAGGGATAAGGATTCACCTTTTCATCCACGCCTTCTTTCTCCTTTGCTCATCCATTTTCGCACACTCGAGCTTCAGCGCCCAAGTCCGCATTTCCCACCTCGCCCTTCTCCAATCGTGTCCGGAGTGGGAGGCAGGTGGATGGTCTCCTCTGTCACGGAGGGACACATCAAGAAGCTAAGGAGAGCCGGATACCTGCCCGACGACATCGCGCACCGGCTCCCAGATGAGGGGCAGCTCGTCCCCACCCCCAGGCCCCGTGAGAGGGTAGCGTTCCTTACCCATTTCCTCCACGGACTGGGATTCCCTCTTCTCCCATTCGTCCGGGGGCTCATGTTCTACTACGGCCTGGATTTCCACAACCTGGCCCCGAACTTCGTCCTCAACACCTCGGCATTTATCGTCGTGTGCGAGGCCTTCCTCCGCATCAAGCCCCACTTCGGCATATGGCTGAAGACCTTCAATGTCAAGCCGAAGGTAGTGGGCGGCCGCCAAGCGGAGTGCGGAGGCGCCATGGTGGGAAAGATGCCCAATGTTACATGGCTCGAGGGATCCTTCCTAGAGACCATAAAGGGGTGGCAATCGGGGTGGTTCTACATCACCGAGCCGCGTGACCCTGCATGGGCAGCGGCCCCCGAGTTCCGATCTGGCATCCCCACGCGGCTCACCTCCTGGAAAGAGAAGGGCCTGTCCTGGGGTAGTTCAGGAGAGCTGACCAGACTCCAAACATGTATTCAAAACATGGTGAACAAGAAGCTCAAACTTGTCAACGTAGTCCAGGTCATGCTCATCCGCCGGATCCTCCCGTGTCAACAACGGGCCTTCAACTTGTGGGAGTTCGACCCGGCCCAGCACCAAACTCTGAGCATGCTCTTTGATACAACTCACGAGGATGCCTGGAAGGTGCTATTCAAGGGCGCCGAGGTTCCTCCTCCTACTACCGAGGATCGCGGATTCTGCGCGAAGCGCCAAGCCAGCGCGGTAAGCTGTTTTACCTCTTGCAGGATACTTGTTTTTCATAGTTTGACTCTATGCGGGATCTAAGCTCCCATTCCTTTGACAGGACTGGCAGGAAACGACCGGAGAGATCGACTGTCCGGCTCCCTTGCCTGAAGGCCCAGGAAACACTCTCCTGACGGAGATGCTGACTCCGGCTCCTTACAAGGTGCCGGAGAAGACCAAGAAGTCCAAGGGAACCCGAAAGAGTTCCCAACGCCAGGCGTCATCGAACTCACCATCTGATGACTCTACGGCACACTCCTCCCCCGAAGACGAGGAGGAAGAAGAAGATGCTCCCCTTCCAGGCGGGGAGACAAGAAATGGAAGGTCGCCCGAACTGGGGGGCCGAAGGGTCCAAGAAGGGAAGGACTCTCCTTCCGGATAGTTCCACCATCGCCGACGAAGGCGAAGACGAGTGGTTGCCCAGGGCCAAGCCCCTAGGGAGATCGTAAGTATTCGGATACCAGAGTAACTCATAGCATTCCTTTGTTGCACTGCTTTCCCTAACGCCGAACATGATTATGCAGGCCGCCACGAGCCAGTATCGATGTATCGTCGAACGACTCCCAGGGCTCGTCGGATATGGATAACGATCCACTTCCGACCACCACCTCCCCTTGCCCTATGGACGACGCCGAGGTATTGTCTCAAGAGGCACCGTGTCGAGGGAAGATAGTCCCAGAGGCGCCTCAAGGCGAACTTCCGGACTCCGGGACCAGAGGGGACAAGGCCCCTAAAGGCTCCGAGTTCGGCCCACAGCCTAACACCGCGCGGGATCCTCAAGTGGTTCTGGACTCGGTCAGGTGGCCTCATCCCAAGAGGGTCAAGACGCCTGTGCCGCTGACCACTGTCCATCCAGAGGCACCGGACAATCTGCTGGAATCGCTTCGCGGCGCTTCCATCGACGAGGAGCACCGTACTATTATGAGTGCGGTGGTCCAGAAGGTTCAGTCTGCCAAGAGAGGACTGACTGAAGCCTGTGCCAACCTTCTAACAGGCTTTGAGGTAAGTGTTTAAAATATAGGAAAAATATTACCGCATAGACAGTAGCCCCTGATGTTGTGTTCGGTGTTCACAAAGAAAAGCCAAACAGAGGATCAAACAATATCGCAGGAGTCTAATATAAGTACGTCAATATGCGTACACAGGCTTCGCTGCTGGCCTCAGCCGCACTGACTGCGGAGGTCGCCACACTAAAGCAGGACCTCGAGGGGTCCAAGAAATAGCTTGGCCTTGCCAAGAGGCATCTCGAGGAGAACAAGGGTAAGTAATACCCTGTCTATAGATATGTATATATAAAAGAAGACACGATTGCAAAATGACAGGATCATCGTATATTTGCCAGGGGCCACGACCGAGGTGGCAACCCTGAAGCAAGCGCTATCCAAGGCCGAAGACAAAGCGGCCAAGGAGCGCACCGAGCGGGAAAGGCAAGAGGATCGGGTGGGCGAGGTGCAGCAAGAGCTCCAGGCTCTCGTGACGAAGCACGAGGTGTTGGAGCGTGACTCGAAGACGCGAGAGTCTGAGCTTGCCGCGGCCCTCGAGACCACAAAGAGTGCCAAGGCCGAAGCCCAAAAGGCCCTTCAAGAGATTGACGCGATGAAGAAAATAGCAGCGGGTAAGGCATTCTATATGCAAAGCAAGCATGTGAAAGTAAATTACCTATTACTTACCTGAATCTGGAGCTCTCCAGGAGCATTCGCAGATTTGCCCCGCAGCGTGTCGGATGACGCATAGTTTTGCCAGGCCGAGGAGGGAAGCTCAACGGAGAAGCTGTTCTGGTGTCTGTATACTGGGACCGAACACCCGGTGCCTATGAGCGACCAGCTGAAGCTGCTGGTCGAGCTAAACAAGGCGGCCGAACAGGCCATGAAGGGCTTTATATTCCGGCTGTGGCCTGACGACGCCCTTCCGAACAGCTACTTCGGCCTGGTGAGCCGGCTTGTAGATGCCTGCCCATGGCTAGAAGTCATCAAGCGGTCCGCCTGCATCGAAGGTGCACGCCGGGCTTTGGCCCGTGTGAAGGTGCAGTGGGCCAAGCTAGACGCCGTGAAGCTGATCAAGGAAGGACGGCCGCAAGGCAAGGAGTATCGCACCCCCGGAATTTATTATGAGGGTGTCCTGAAGGGTGCCCGTCTTGTAGCGTATGAATGTTTAAAGGATGTAATATTTGAGTAAACTTGCTCGTGTGATCCTGTATGATGAAAACTTGTTTCATATGCGCCATGCAACGCTTGTTTGAATTTAAAATATTACCTTCTGTTTGGCTGTTTATTCAATCTGAGAGATGGCTAGTCTTCGGCTTCTGCCCCCATGTCGCGAGTGCTGGGGTGTTCGGGATAAACCTGAGCACTCTTGTTCCCATTGTTGGGTCCTTCGAGGGAGGTGCTCAGCACAGCGAACAAGGCAACCGGACTAATAATTCTTTATCACTCTCACTTAGCCATAGAAATCTATAATTGTAAATTTCGGCGAAGCCCCTGTGAGGGAGTCCTGGATTAGGGGGTGTTCAGGTAGTCGGACTATACCTTCAGCCGGACTCCAGGACTATGAAGATACAAGATTGAAGACTTCGTCCCATGTCCGGATGGGACTTTCCTTGGCGTGGAAGGCAAGCTTGGCGATGCGGATATTCAAGATCTCCTACCATTGTAACCGACTTTGTGTCACCCTAACCCTCTCCGATGTCTATATAAACCGAAGGGTTTTAGTCCGTAGGACAACTTCATCATACAACAATCATACCATAGGCTAGCTTTTAGGGTTTAGCCTCCTTGATCTCGTGGTAGATCTACTCTTGTACTACCCATATCATCAATATTAATCAAGCAGGATGTAGGGTTTTACCTCCACCAAGAGGGCCCGAACCTGGGTAAAACATCGTGTTCCTTGCCTCCTGTTACCATCCGTCCTAGACGCACAGTTCGGGACCCCCTACCTGAGATCCGCCGGTTTTGACACCGACATTGGTGCTTTCATTGAGAGTTCCTCTATGTCGTCGCTTTTAGGCCCGATGGCTCCTTCGATCATCAACAACGATGTAGTCCAGGGTGAGACTTTTCTCCCCGGACAGATCTTCTTCTTCGGCGGCTTTGCACTGTGGGCCAATTCGCTTGGCCACCTTGAGTAGATCGAAAGCTACGCCCCTGGCCATCAGGTCAGGTTTGGAAGCCTAAACTACACGGCTGACATCCGCGGGGACTTGATCTTCGACGGATTCGAGCCACAGCCAAGTGCGCCGCACTGTCTCGATGGGCATGATATAGCTCTGCCGCCGAACAGCGCCTTGGAGGCCGCACACGCATCGGTTCCGACCATTGATTCGGAGCCTACTGAGTCGATCGAGGATCACCGGTTGGACGCTGCCTCAGGGGCTGCGATCTCAGAGGCGATCGACCCGAACTCCAGCCCCACACTCCGCATGGCCCGTGACTCCGAGGAGCCGGATTCCTCTCCCAACTCCGAGCCCCCCGCGCCCCTGCCGATCGAATCCGATTGGGCGCCGATAATGGAGTTCACCGCCGCGGACATCTTTCAGGACTCGCCCTTCGGCGACATCCTGAATTCTCTAAAGTCTCTCTCTTTATCAGGGGCGCCCTGGCCGGACTACGGTCAGCAAGGTTGGGATACGGACGATGAAGAAATTCAAAAACCCACCCACCACCCACTTCGTAGCCACTATCGACGACTTAACCGACATGCTTGACTTCGACTCCGAAGACATCGACGGCATGGATGACGATGTAGGAGATGAACAAGAACCAGCACCTGTAGGGCGCTGGAAGGCCACCTCGTCATATGACATATATATGGTGGACACTCCAAAGGATGGAGATGGCGATGGAACAGCGGGGGACGATACCTCTAAGAAACAGCCCAAGCGCCGGCGTGAGTGGCACCGCTCTAAATCTTGCCAAAGCAAAAACAGTGATTCCGGCACGGGAGATAATACACTCCGGATAGCGCCGAAGAACACCCCTTCCAGCAAGATTCAGCCCAGGAGGACAGAGAAGCCAGCCCTCACGAGAGGGCGGCGGACCAAGAGGTTGAGGACGATAATTATACGCCTCCCTCCGAAGACGAGGCAAGCCTCGACGACGACGAGTTCGTCGTGCCAGAGGATCTCGCCGAACAAGAGCGTTTTAAATGCAGGCTTATGGCCACGGCAAGCAGCCTCAAGAAAAAGCAGCAACAGCTTAGAGCTGACAGATGGACTGAAGTCCTTGCGGCCGAAGAGTATGAACTCGAACGCCCCTCCAAGAGTTACCCAAAGCACAGGCTGCTACCCCGACTAGAGGAGGAAGCACCTACATCACCAGCGCATGACACGGACGACCGGCCACCTCGTGGCCGCGACAGAGAGGCCTCTTGGCCCTCCACTCAAGCCATGCCTTGACACCGCGTCAAGCATACTAAGTCATGGGAAAATGCGCCGGCCTGCGCGACATACTGGAAGACAAGGCAAGGCAAACAAGATCGATCTACGGATCGCGCAGGCGCCCCATGGCACGTGACGGTGATCGTCACTCCGGATGCAATAAATCCGGCCGAGCCGAACTCAAAAGACAAAGCTCCTTCGAGCTGCGTCGTGATATAGCCCAATACAGAGGTGCCGTACACCCACTATGCTTCATAGATGAAGTAATGGATCATAAAATCCATGAGGGCTTCAAACTCGTAAACATCGAATCGTACGATGGCACAACAGATCCTGCGGTATGGATCGAGGATTATCTCCTTCATATCCACATGGCCCGCCGTGATGATCTACACGCCATCAAATACCTGCCACTCAAACTTAAGGGACCGGCCCGGCATTGGCTTAACACCTTGCCAGAAGACTCAACCGGTTCTTGGGAGGACCTGGAAGCCACAATCCTTAACAACTTCCAGGGCACTTATGTGCGACCACCGGACGCCGATGACCTAAGCCACATAATTCAGCAGCCAGAGGAATCGGCCAGGCAAATCTGGACATGGTTCCTAACAAAGAAAAACTAGATAGTCGACTGTCCCGACGCAGAGGCCTTAGCGGCCTTCAAGCATAATATCCATGACGAGTGGCTTGCCCGGCACCTGGGAGAGGAAAAGCCGAAATGTATGGCAGCCCTCACGACAATTATGACCTGCTTTTGCGCGGGAGAAGACAGCTGGCTAGCTCGCAGCAACAATTTAACCAAGAACCCTGGTAACTCGAATACCAAGGACAAAAGCGACAGGTCACGTCGGAACAAACAAAAGCGTCGCGTTAACAGCGACAGCAACGAGGATACGGCAGTTAATGCCGGATTCCGAGGCTACAAATCCGGTCAACGGAAAATGCCATTCAAAAGAAATACTCAGGGCCCGTCCAGTTTGGACCGAATACTCGACCGCTTGTGCCAGATACATGGCACCCCCGAAAAGCCAGCCAATCACACCAACAGGGATTGTTGGGTGTTCAAGCAGGCAGGCAAGTTAAGAGCCGAAAACAAAGACAAGGTGCTGTATAGCGACAACGAGGAGGAGCCCAGGCCACCGAAGAAGGTGGACAGAAGGGATTTCCCCCGCAAGTGCGGACGGTGAACATGATATACGCAACCCACATCCCCAAGAGGGAGCGGAAGCGTGCGTTACGGGACGTATATGCGATGGAGCCAGTCGCCCCAAAGTTCAACCCATGGTCCTCCTGGCCAATCACCTTTGATCGAAGGGACCACCCCACTAGCATCCGTCACGGAGGCGTCGCCGCATTGGTTGTAGACCCAATCATTGACGGATTTCATCTCACAAGAGTCCTCATGGACGGCGGAAGCAGCCTAAACCTGCTTTACCAGGATACAGTGCGAAAAATGGGCATAGATCCCTCGAGGATCAAGCCCACCAAAACGACCTCTAAAGGCGTTATACCAGGTGTAGAAGCTAACTGTACATGCCCAGTCACACTGGAAGTGGTCTTCGGATCTCCGGATAACTTCCCAAGCGAGGAGTTAATCTTCGACATAGTCTCGTTCCGTAGTGGCTATCACGCACTGCTCGGGCGAGCCGCATTCACAAAATTCAACGCAGTACCACACTATGCATACCTCATGCTCAAGATGCCAGGCCCTAGAGGAGTAATCACAGTCAATGGGAACACTGAACGCTCCCTCCGAATGGAGGAGCACACGACAGCGCTCGCAGCAGAAGTACAAAGCAGCCTCTCTAGGCAGTTCTCCAGTTCGGCCTTCAAAAAGCCGGACACTGTCAAGCGCGCTCGGAGTACCCTACAACAAGACCGCCTGGCACGTTCTGAGCTTGCGTAGCAATGCGGCCCCAACCCTAACCCTCGCGATATAGCGAAACCAGTGCTTCGCGTACATAACTACGCTCTTAAAATACCATGGGCACAGGGGAAGGGGCACTATCATGGCATGCCCGAAATACAGCTTAAACCGCACCAGGGGCTACCGGATTCTTTTTTTCTTTTCTTTTTTTCTCTTAGGACTCCATACTTCGGATGACCCGTTCGGCAATTCAACTGCCGCACAAATGATGCAAGATCCAGGAAAGCAGACAAGCCACGCCGCATTTTGGAACTCCTAGGTGGTCTCTATTGCGAGCAGTATACCTGTTTTTTAATACAATTCCACGGCCTGCCCCTGGCCAGTACATGTTAATTAGTCCAATTTCTTTTGCTTATCGCACTATTTGTATCGTTCCGCTTTCATAGCAGCCTTTCTATAAACAATGCATAGCTTTTTGTCTATTTTTTGCATTATCCTCTTTTTCATATATATGTTTATCAATAACATGTTGCATCCGTACACTGTGGTACGGCAAAAATACGCCAGGGGCTTCAGTACCCATCAATATGGCGTGAGAAGTCCGTACACTTTCACAAGTGCGGCACCCCGAACTTATAGCACTATATGCATCGGCTCCGAATCATGATTTGGGTAAATAGTTGGGTTTTCCTCGCTCCTTTGTTTTGGTGCCTTGCGTTCCGCTATATCGGCTAAGGTAGCACTAGGAGAACTACTGCAATTGTGCCCCAGTTGAGCTGGGCTGAGCACCTCAGTAGAGAAAGCTAAAACTGACTGTCATGATAAGGCGAGAGACCGGTAGCTGTTCGAGAGGTTTTTCGAGTCCTTAAAGACTTATGCCGATTCGAGCGAGGAACCGGCTTTGTTCGGCCAAGGCGTGGATAGCGCCCCGAACTCGGTCTTCCGAATACTAGGGGCTTCGCCGAAATTTAAAATTATAGAGTTCTATGGCTAACTGAGAGTGTTCAAGCATTATAGTCCGATTGCCTTGTTCGTTGTGCTGAGCGCCTCCCTCGACGGACCCAATCATGTGAAAAAGAGCGCTCAGGTTTATCCCAAACACCCTAGCACTAGTGGCATGGGGGCAGAAGCCGACGACTGGCCATCTCTCAATTTTTTGATAAACGGCCGCACAAAAGTAATATTTTAAATTCAAGCATTGCTTAACGCAAATGAACAAGTTTTCAGCGCACAGGATAACATGAGCGAGTTCATTCAAAAATTACATCCTTGGTGCATTCATCCTCCATAAGGCGGGCACCGGCCAGAACATCCTTGTAATAGTTCTCGGTCTTGCGATGCTCCTTCCTCGGCGGCGGCCCGTCCCTCACAAGCTTCTCACCGTCCATCTTACCCCAGTGCACCTTTGCACGGGCAAGGGCCCTACGGGCACCTTCGATGCAGACGAAGCGCTTGATGACCTCGAGCCTTGGACAAGCCTCCACCAGCCGCCGCACCAGTCCGAAGTAGCTCCCCGGCAGGGCCTCTCCAGGCCACAGCCGAACTATGAAGCCCTTCAGGGCCTGTTCGGCTGCCTTGTGGAGCTCGACCAGCTGCTTCAGCTGGTCGCTCAAGGGCACAGGGTGTCCGGCCTCAGCATACTGAGACCAGAACACCTTCTCCGTCGAGCTGCCTTCCTCGGCTCAGTAGAATGCGGCGGCATTGGATACGCTGCGGGGAAGATCTGCGAATGCCCCTGGAGAGCTCCGGATTCGGGTAAGTAACAAGTAGTTTACTTTTATATGTCTGCTTTGCATAGAGAATGCCTTACCTGCCGCTATCTTTTTCACTGCATCCAATTCCTGGAGGGCCTTCTAGGATTCGGCCTTGGCAGATTTGGCAGTTTTAAGGGCCGCAGCAAGCTCGGATGCTCGCGTCTTCGATTCGAGCTCCAAACTCTCATGTTTTTTCATGAGAGCCTGAAGCTCTTGCTGCACCCCGCCGACCTGCGCCTCAAATTTCTCCCGCTTGGTGCGCTCGGTGGCCGCTTTCTTCTCGGCCTCGGACAGCGCCTGCTTGAGGGTCGCCACCTCAGTTGCGGCCCCTACAATAAGCAGTATACTCCTGTCATTTTTTGCAATTGTGTCTTCTTATAGGCATTTTATCTATAAGGTATCTCTTACCTTCTTTCTCCTCGAGCTGCCGTTTGGCAAGGCCGAGCTCTTGCTCGGTCCGCTCGAGGCCCTGCTTCAGGGCACCCACCTCCGCAGTCACTGCGGCGGTGGCCAGCAGCGAAGCCTGCATACGTATATTGACTCCTTTTTAGTTAGACTCCTATGATATTTAATAGATCCTCTATTCGGCTTTTCTTTCCGAACGCCAAACAGAGCATCAGGGGCTACTGTCTATGCGGTAATATTTTTGCATATTTTTACTTACCTCGAAGCCTGTTAGAAGGCTAGCACAAGCTTCAGTCAGTCCGCTTTTGGCGGACCAAACCTTCTAGACCACCGTACTCATGATGGTATGGTGCTCCTCGTCGATGGAGGCGGCCTTAAGCACCTACAGCAGATTGTCCGGCGCCTCCGGTTGGACGGAGTACGCCGGCTCAATAGGCTTGCTCCTCTTGGCAGGAGTTCGCCTGCCGTGGTCTCGAACCATCGATGATTCCAGCGCGGTGTCCGGCCTAAAGCCGGACTTGGAGCCCTGGGGGGGTCTTGTCCCCTTTACTCCTGGAGTCCAGGAGGTCGCCTCGCGACTCCTCCTGGACCACCTCCTCTTGCCCCGGAGCTTGTCGCGACGCCACTTCGGCGTCATCTGCAGCACAGGGGGAGGCAGCGGACGGAACTGAATTCACGTCCGATGAATCCAGGGAGCCGCTCGATGACTCGTCGAGCCCGTCCTTGGGCGGGCTGCATGATTATATTCGACATTAGGGAAAGCTGCGCAACCAAAGGAATATCATGAGTTACTCTGGTATCCGAACACTTACGATTTCGCCGGACGCTTGGCCCTGTCCGGCCACTCCTCTTCGTCCTTGTCGATGTCGGGGGCGCGGTCCGGCGGAGGGGTTTTCCTCTTCTTGGACCCTTCGGCCTCCCCTACTAGGGCGGCCTTCCTCTTCTTTCCTCCCCTCGCTGGAGGGGGAGAGGTCTCTTCTTCCTCCTCCTCGTCTTCACGGGAGGAGTGCGTCTCGGACTCATCGGATGGCGAGTCCGACACCACCATATGCCGGGAACTCTTTCGAGTCCCCGTGGCCTTCTTCTTCTTGGCCTTCTTCTCCGGCACCACATAAGGTGCCGGAACCAGCAGCTTCACTAGGAGAGCAGGGGCTGGGTCTTCGGGCAAGGGAGCCGGACAGTTAATCAGTCTGGACTTCGCCTGCCAATCCTGTCAAAGGTGAGGGAGTTTAGATCCCGCATAGAGTCAAACTATGAAGAAAACTTAACATCCTGTAAAAGATGAAAATATTTTACCTCGCCAGCAGGACGCTGCGAGCTGAATCCGCGGTCTTTGTAGGCGAATGTAGGAGCCTCGACGCCTTTGGTTAGCCCCTTCCAGACATCTTCGTACGTCGTGTCGAAGAGCCTGCTCAGAGTTCGGTACTGCGCCGGGTTGAACTCCCACAAATTGAAGTCCCGTTCTTGACACGGAAGGATCCGGCGGACGAGCATGACCTGGACTACGTTGACAAGCTTGAGTATTCTATAGTCTCACCTAAATAGCTTGGCGTAATCATGGTCATAGCTGTTTCCTGTGTGAAATTGTTATCCGCTCACAATTCCACACAACATACGAGCCGGAAGCATAAAGTGTAAAGCCTGGGGTGTTCGGATCGGAATTCAGGGCCTGCGATCCACTTCGGATCGCGTGGCTCGGTGATGTAAAACCACCCTTACTGCCACCCCTTCGAGGTCTCCACAAAGGAGCCCTCGAGCCATAGGACGTTGGCTATTTTGCCCGCCATGGAACTTCCGCACTCTGCCTGGTTGCCGCGCACCACCTTTGGCTTGACGTTGAAGGTCTTGAGCTAGAGGCCAAAATGGGGGCGGATGCAGAGGAAAGCCTCGCACACAACGATAAACGCCAAGATATTGAGGATGAAGTTTGGGGCCAGATCATGGAAATCTAGGCCATAGTAGAACATGAGCCCGCGGAAAAATGGGTGGAGAGGAAAACTCAGTCCTCGGAGGAAGTGGGGAAGAAATACTATCCTCTCATGGGGCCTTGGGGTGGGGAGAAGCTGCCCCTCCCCAGGAAGCCGGTGCGCGATGTCTTTGGACAGGTATCCGACCTTCCTTAGCTTTTTGACATGGCCCTCCGTGACGGAGGAGACCATCCACTTGCCTCCCGCTCCGGACATTGTTGGAGAAGGTTGAGGTAGGAAGTGCGGGCTTGGGCGCTTGAGCTCGGGTGCGCAGAAGATGGATAGGCAAAGGAGGAAGAAGGCATAGGTAAAAAGGTGGATCCTTATCCCCTTATATGAGCGGATGCGACTATGCGTCCCCACCAGCCTAGTAAAACTCGCTTGCCTCCCAAGAGCCGTGATAAATGGCATGGTTGGGTTACCCACGTCCATATTGATGAGAATCCCGTAAATGGGGGACACGATCTCTGCTTTGACAAGACGTGCCAAGGAAACCGCCTCGCAAAACACGCTGAGGTGGAAAAGTGAAAACGATTCAAATAAAGGCTTGGCCGTAGTGTGATGTCACGTTGTGGAATACGTCAGCAGATTAGATTTGTGTTAATATTATTCTCTCTGTGGCACTACGTGGAAACTTATTTTGCAGAGCCGGACACTACTCTTTGTGTTTACAAACTTTTATGAAGAATTTGGAGGAGGAACCCGCCTTGCAATGTCGAAGACAATCTACGCGCCGGACTCGTCGTCATTGGAGGCTGGTTCAGGGGCTACTGAGGGAGTCTTGGATTAGGGGGTGTTCGGGTAGCCGGACTATACCTTCAGCCGGACTCCAGGACTATGAAGATACAAGATTGAAGACTTCGTCCCGTGTCCGGATGGGATTTTCCTTGGCGTGGAAGGCAAGCTTGGCGATGCGTATATTCAAGATCTCCTACCATTGTAACCGACTTTGTGTAACCCTAACCCTCTCAGGTTTCTATATAAACCGGAGGGTTTTAGTCCGTAGGACAACTTCATCATACAACAATCATACCATAGGCTAGCTTTTAGGGTTTAGCCTCCTTGATCTCATGGTAGATCTACTCTTGTACTACCCATATCATCAATATTAATCAAGCAGGACGTAGGGTTTTACCTCCATCAAGAGGGCCCGAACCTGGGTAAAACATCGTGTTCCTTGCCTACTGTTACCATCCGGCCTAGACGCACAGTTTGGGCCCCCCTACCCGAGATCTGCCGGTTTTGACACCGACACCCTGGTATTCGGAAGGCCGAATTCGGGGCGCGATACACGCCTTTAAGCTGGACAGGACCGGCTCCTCGCTCTAGGAGGCATAAGTCTTTAGGGACTCGAAACCTCGCCGAACAGCGACCAGCCTCTCATGACAGTCAGTTTTAGCTTTCTCTACTGAGGTGCTTAGCCTAACAGAACCGGGCACAATCGCAGTAGTTCTCCTAGTGCTACCTCAGCCGATAGAGCGGAACGCAAGGTACCAAAACATAGGAGCCGGGCAAACCCAACATTTAACCAAAGACATGATTCGGAAGTGATGCATATAATGCTATAAGTTTGGGGTGCCGCACTTGTGAAAGTGTTCGGACCTCTCACACCGTATTGTGGGGTACTTATGCCCCTGGTGTATTGGTCGTACCAAAGTGTACGGTTGTAAGGCGCCATTAATGAACACGTATATATAAAAAGGGAAGAATGCAATAATAGTCTTAATGCTATGCATTGTTTATTCAAAAAGGTGCGTTAAAGCAGAATGATACAGATAGTGTGATAAGCAAAATGTGGGACTATGTCCCTTCCAAGGGCAAGCTCAGGAATAGTATTAAATCAAATATTTCACTCATTATCGTAATCCACCTGGGAGTTTCGTGGTGTGACGTAGCTTTCTGCCTCCTTAGTTGCTGCATCATGTGGTCGGCAATCATGCTGCCGGATAGGGTTTCCAGAGATTAAAGTCCTGAAAGAGAAAAATAATAAAGTGGGAAGCCCCTAGTGCGGTTTAACCCGCGTATTGGGGCGTGCCGTAGTTGTGCCCCCCTCCCCGCCTGTGCCCATGGTATTTTTAATGCGTAGTTATGTACGCGTGGCACGAGTTTCACCGTTTGGCTTGGGCTGGGGTGGGGGCCGCATTGCTACGCGAGCTCAGACCGTGCCATGCAGTCTAGTTGCCGATTACTCCGAGCGCGTTTGAAGGTGTCCGGGTCTTGAAACGCCGAACTGGTGGATTCCCTTGAGAGGCTGCTTTGCGCTTCTGCTGCGAGGGCCGCAGTGTGCTCCTCCATGCGGAGAGAGCGCTCTGTGTTTCTGTTAACTGTGATGACCCCCCGGGGTCCTGGCATCCTGAGCTTGAGGTATGCATAATGTGGTACCGCATTGAATCTCGCAAATGCGGTTCGCCCGAGCAGTGCATGATAGCCACTGCGGAACGGGACTATATCGAAGATTAATTCTTCGCTTCGGAAGTTATCCAGGGATCAGAAGACCACTTCCAGTGTAATTGAGCCTGTGCAATGGGCCTCTACACCTGGAATGACGCCTTTAAAGGTCGTTTTTGTGGGTTTGATCCTTGAGGGGTCTATACCCATTTTGCACACTGTGTCCTGGTAAAGCAGGTTCAAGCTGTTGCCGCCATCCATAAGGACTCGAGTGAGGTGAAATCCGTCAACGATTGGGTCTAAGACCAGTGCAGCGAATACGCCGTGACGGATACTAGTGGGGTGGTCCCTGCGATCGAAGGTGATCGGGCAGGAGGACCATGGGTTGAACTTTGGGGCGACTGGCTCCAAGGCATATACGTCCCTGAGCACACGCTTCCGCTCCCTCTTGGGGATATGGGTTGCGTATATCATGTTCACCGTCGGCACTTGTGGGGGGAACCTCTTTTGTCCTCTGGTGTTCGGCTGCCGGGGTTCCTCTTCGTCATCACTATGTGACCCTTTATCTTTATCTTCGGCAATTAACTTGCCGGCCTACTTGAACACCCAGCATTCCCTGTTGGTGTGGTTGGCTGGCTTGTCAGGGGTACCGTGTATTTGACACGAGTGATCGAGTATGCGGTCCAAACTGGACGGGCCTGGAGTGCTTCTTTTAAATGGCTTTTTCCGCTGACCGGGTTTAGAGCCTTTGAATCCGGCATTGACTGCCGTATCCTAGGTATTATCGTTGTTAATGCGGTGCTTATGTTTGTTGCGACGTGACCTGCTATTGCCGTCCTTGGTATCCGAAGTACCATGTCTTTTTGATATGTTGTTACTGCGAGCCAGCAAGCTGTCTTCTCCTGCACAAAAGCAGGTCATGAGTGTCGTGAGGATTGCCATAGATTTCGGCTTTTCCTGTCCAAGGTGCCGGGCAAGCCACTCGTCGCGGATGTTATGCTTGAAGGCTGCTAGGGCCTCTGCATCCGGACAGTCGATGATTTGATTTTTCTTTGTTTGGAACCGTGTCCAGAATTGCCTGGCCGATTCTTCTGGCTATGGAATTATGTGGCTCAAGTCAACGGCATCTGGTGGTCACACATAAGTGCCCTGAAAGTTGTCGAGGAATGCGGCTTCCAGATCATCCCAACTGCTAATGGACTCTGCTGGCAAGCTGTTAAGCCAATGCCACGCTGGTCCTTTGAGCTTTAGTGGGAGGTATTTGATGGCGTGTAAGTCATCGCCGCGGGCCAGGTGGATGTGGAGGAGGAAATCCTCGATCCAGACCGCGGGATCTGTTGTGCCGTCGTATGATTCAATATTTATGGGTTTGAAACCCTCTGGGATTTGATGATCCATTACTTCGTCTATGAAGCATAGGGGGTGTCCGGCTCCTCTGTATTGGGCTATATCGCGACGCGGCTCGAATGGGTCTTGCCTGCTGTGTTCGGCCCGGCCGGATTGACTTTTACTGTATCCGGCGTGACGTTTATCGTCTTGCATAGTGGCGTGCCCTCATGATCCGTAGATTGACCGTGCATGTTTTGCTTTGTCCTCCAATACGTCTCGCAGGTCTGGCGTATTTCCCCATGCCTTTTTATTTGAATGGCATCGGGGTGCAGGCTGAGTTTTTGCCGGAATGCCTCTCTATCGCGGCCACGAGGTGGCCGATCAGCCGCATCATACGCTTCTTCCTCTAGTCGGGGTAGCAACCTGCATTTTGGGTAACTCTTGTAGGGGCGCTCGGGTTTATATTCCTCGGCCGCAAGGACTTCAGTCCATCTGTCAGCTAGCAGATCTTGATCAGCTTGAAGCTGTTGCTGCTTTTTCTTAAGGCTATTCGCCGTGGCTATAAGCCGGCGCTTGAAGCGCTCTTGTTTGACGTGATCCTTTGGCACGGTGAATTCGTGATCGTCGAGGCTTGCCTTGTCTTCGGAGGGGGGCATGTAATTATCATCCTCTGCCTCTCCATCTGCCGCTCTCTCTAGAGGGCTGGCTCCTCTATCCTCCTGCTCTAAATCTTGCCGGAGGGGATTGTTGCCATCATTGGCACTACCCGGAGTTTTATTATCTCCTGTGCCGGTATCAACACTTTTGCTTTGGTGGCACTTAGAGCGGCGCCACTGACGTCGACGTTTGGGTTGCTTCTTGGAGGGGTCATCCTCCGCTGTCTCGTCGCCATTGCCTTCTTTGGGTGTATCCACCATGTATATATTGTATGATGAGGTGGCTGTCCAGTGCCCTGTGGGCAGTGGTTCCTCTTCGTCTACCGCATCGTCATCCATACCGTCGATGTCTTCGGAGTCGAAGTCGAGCATGTCGGTTAAGTCATTGACAGTGGCTATTAAGTGGGTGGTGGGTGGGCCGCGAATTTCTTGATCGCCCGTATCCCAGTCCGGCCGGACATAGTTCCGCCAGGATCCTCCTGACAAGGAGAGAGACCTTAATGAGTTCAGTATGTCGCCGAAGGGCGAGTGTTGAAAGATATCCGCGGAGGTAAACTCCATGATCGGCGCCCAATCGGATTCGATAGGAACTGGTGCAGGCGGTTCGGAGTCCATGGCCGGACAAAGATCCGGTAGTTTAACAATATGGCTCTCGTGCAAGGTAAGGTCGATGTTCGGCTCGATCGCTGCTGAGGGTAAGGCCTCCGTGGCGGGGTCCATCCACCCGTCTATGGACAGCGCAACTGGCTCTGAATTGAGGGTCGGAGCGGCTGCCGGTGCGATCTCTTGAACACTATCTGATGGTAGAGCTAAATCATACTCATCGTGACTGCGTGATGCGCAAGGCAGAGGCTCGAATCCGTCGAAGATCAAGTCTCCGCGGACGTCGGCCACGTAGTTGAAGCTTCCAAACCAGACCTGGTGGCCAGGGGCGTAGCTTTCAATCCGCTCCGGATGGCCAAGTGAATTGGCCCGCAGTGCAAAGCCGCCGAATACAAAAATCTATCTGGGGAGAAAAGTCTCACCCTGGACTGCATCGCTAACTACGACAGAAGGGGACATCAAGCCTAACGGCGATGACACACAGGAACTCACAATGAAAGCACCAATGTCGGTGTCAAAACCGGCGCATCTCGGGTAGGGGGTCCCGAACTGTGTGTCTAAGGCGAATGGTAACAGGAGGCACGGGTCACGAAGTTTACCCAAGTTCGGGCCCTCTTGATGGAGGTAAAACCCTACGTCCTGCTTGATTAATATTGATGATATGGGTAGTACAAGAGTAGATCTACCACAACATCACAGAGGCTACACCCTAGAAGCTAGCCTATGGTATGATTGTATGTTTTTTGTTATGTCTTACGGACTAAAACCCTCCAGTTTATATAGACACCGGAGAGGGTTAGGGTTACACAAGGTCAGTTACAAAGGAAGAGATATCCATATCCGTACTGCCTAGCTTGCCTTCCACGCCAAGTAGAGTCCCATCCGGACACGAGACGAAGTCTTCAATCTAGTATCTTCATAGTCCAACAGTCCGGCCAAAGGATATAGTCAGGCTGTCAGGAGACCCCCTAATCCAGGACTCCCTTAGCAGGCGTTTCCTATAGAAGAAAACCACAGATGACACATGTCGTGCGACGTGTCAAGGGAATAGGCGCGGAGCTGACAAGATAGCCTGGCAAGACTTACCAGGCGACCGATGATGTGACACTAAGCAGTGCATTTAATGCACCCTGTCAGCCCGTAGAGTTAGGTATGATTGCACTGTTCACTATCATATCAATGGGTAATGACTACTTTGCAATTGTGGTGACCCCTTAATCTATAAAAGGTGGCCCATGGCACACCTGGGAGGGTTTGGAAAGTTGATGAACCCAAGCCACCATACACGCTAGTTGCTGCGGCCTCGAGGCGAACCCTGCCGGGCAAGTGTACTATGCATCACCACGTTCATTCCACCATCAATCCACCAAACCAGGAGTAGGGTCTTACGCCTCGTGGGGGCCCGATCCTGGGTAAATTACTTGTGTGCTCTCTTCCGTGCTGCCATACGCTGCTCTGCTCTCTTTTCAAAGTGACGTCCCTCTGCCGAACCAGCAAGGGGCCACCCGGTCCCATAGGTGGCCGCGGATATCCCGCGACAGCAACAGATGTACTAGAGCTATAAGTTTATGAAAGCTAAAAAAGAAAAACTAAGTGGGTGTGCTTCCAACTTGCTTGCTCACGAAGACCTAGGGAAATTTGAGGAAGCCCATCATTGGAATATACAAGCCAAGTTCTATAATAAAAAATTGCCACTAATATATGAAAGTGACAAAATAGAACTCTCTATCATGAAGATCATGATGCTACTTTGAAGAACAAGTGTGGTAAAAGGATAGTAGCATTGCCCCTTCACTCTTTTTCTCTCCTTTTTGTTTTCTCTTTTTTTGGGCCTTCTATTTTTTGGCCTTTTTTCTCTCTCTCTCTTTTTTATTTCCTCACATGGGACAATGCTCTAATAATGAAGATCATCACACTTTTATTTACTTACAACTCAAAAATTACAACTCGATACTAGAACAAAATATGACTCTGTATGAATGCCTCTGGCGGTATACCGGGATGTGAAATGACTCAAGAGCGACATGTATAAAAATGATGAATGGTGGCTTTGCCACAAATATGATGTCAACTACATGATCATGCAAAGCAATATGACAATGATGATGTGTGTCATAATAAACGGAACGGTGGAAAGTTGCATGGCAATATATCTCAGAATGGCTATGGAAATGCCATAATAGGTAGGTATATATGGTGGCTATTTTGAGGAAGGTATATGGTGGGTTTATGGTACCGGTGAAAGTTTTGTGGTACTAGAGAGTCCAGCAATGGTGGAAGGGTGAGAGTGCGTATAATCCATGGACTCAACATTAGTCATAAAGAACTCACATACTTATTGCAAAAATATAATTCATCGAAACAAAGTACTATGCGCATGCTCCTAGGGGGATAGATTGGTAGGAAAAGAACATCGCTCGTCCCCAACTGCCACTCACAAGGAAGACAATCAAAAAATATCTCATGCTCCAACTTTGTTACATAATGGTTCACCATAAGTGCATGCTACGGGACTCACAAACCTCAGCCCAAATATTTCTCAAATTCACAACTACTCACTAGCATGACTCTAATACCACCATCTTCATATCTCCAAACAATCATAAGGAATCAAAATTCTCATTGTATTCAATGCACTTTACACTACTGCTGGATGCTGCTAACGCGACACTACGATGAGAGACCCTTCGATGAAACTGTGTGCGATGTAATAATCGCAAACGGTGGTGTAAAAACCGTCAAAAAGATGCAAAACATTTGCGATGGAGGATGCATCAAACACGGTTCAGATTTTAGTTGCGTGTGCGATCCAGGGTAGACGGTTCAGTTCAATTAATTGTTTGCGATGAGGCAACACAAAAGAAACGGGCAACTAGATGAAGGTGTGTGCGATATACAACATATGGTTCACTCGGATGAACTATTTGTGATTAGGCAAGACAAAAGAAACGGTTAGCCAGATCAAGGTATGTGCGATATACGGCATGTGGTTCACTCGGATGAAATGTTTCCGTTGAGATAAGAGAACATAAATGGTTTAATATATCAAGATGTGTGTGATACCCGGCAAACATCTCTGTAATCAGAAATGTGTGCGAAGACCGATAATAACGCAGACAATTGCTGCTAATAAGTCGTATGTGATATGCTCTGTCTACACAACATCTATTGGCCATTGGGGATGGGCGGTCATCCAGATACGCCATAAGGATGTGAAGAGGCATCCTATATCAGCAAGGATTAGCTGTTCCACCAGTAGCTCATGTAAGAGAACTCTCAAGTTAAGTGTGCTCGGGCTGGAGCAGCCATCAGAAGGGTGACTGGATGGGAAGTTGTGATGATGTTAAATTAACTGATAGGATGGGTCGTATTTGTCAAATTAAATGACTGATACGACCCATCCCATGAGTTAGTTTAACCTCGAGGTCCTTGTTTTTTATTTTATTATTTTTAACACATGTTAAAGAAGGTCTACCGTATTACTTTTTGACAATGTGCGATACGTGGCATACAGTTGATCCATCCGACCTATTTGTGATGGAATAAGCCGTGTGTGTTGTGGGCAAACGCTTGCTACTATTCAACCATTTACGATTGATGAATTCATCACCGTTCCCTAGTGTGGTTCATGTTCATCTGATCATTATCTACTTCTTGTGTTAGCTCGATGTTCCTTCTATGCTAAGTTTCCATTAATTTGATGGTGTTTTATGAACACGCCACCGTTTCCCGCAATTTCCTCACTTGTTTCCTGCCGACCAGCAATATTGCGCATAAACCTAGGCGGCGCGTGACGCGCGGAGACGACAAGCACAGCCTGTAGCACATCCACTTTTTCCAAGCATGCTGACCCGCCAAAGCGCCGCCTCTGCCATCAACCTCGTCTAAGAGGGAAACGAGTCGGCACAATGGCCTGTCGAGGCTGAGGCACTCCCTGGCAATGCGATAGACAACCCCGTGATGTGCGTCATTGCCAGGGTTGAGCAGACCTTTGGCGCATGGCGCTTTCTGCGGCTCAAGATAGGCATGTCAGCGCCGATAGGCTGCAGCTTGCCGCACAACATGATCGATGTCACACTGCACAACAAGCTAGGCACGTCCGCGCCGATTGGCTGCAGCTCGCCGCACGTCGAGACCATTGGAGCGCCGCACAGCGACAGGCTCGGCGCGCTGCATAGCAAGAGCAGTTCCGTCGGCGCATGCCTGCTGTCGACACGACATCGTAGCTAGGTACACGTCCCGTCAGTACCCCCATTCCTCGCCAGGAGTGGGTAGAGGCCCTCTGTGCCGTACTTCCACCAGAGGCCAACCGTGCCATACTTGCACCAGACGCCCGCCGCGCCGTTCGCATGGGTCGCGTCATTCGCCATGTCCGTAGTCCGCTCGATGCCAACGCGCTGGTTGTTAGGCTCGACCGCCTCCTTGGCCCAGGTGTTCACCTGGGCACACTAGAGGAACATGGCCGTCGCATCCTCGAGCTGGTGATCTCCGATGAAATACCCAACTTGGAGCTCGAGATATTGCTCCAAATGTACAATGAGTTTGTCAACCGCTTGGACAAACGCTTGCACGAGTTCAGCCAAAGCCAAGAGCTACCGTAGGCATGGGCTGCTGGTCATGGTCTCATTGACGCGTTGTATTTTGTTGAGTCGTTTCAACCTGGTTAGCTATGTATTCAATCCAATCATAGTATTGCTCTATTTATTCCTCTGTTTCAATGTGTGTACTCTGTTTTCTGTTCTTATATGTTCTGTTTCAATTTGTGTGTATACACTTTCCATTCTGTATATGCGTATGATAACAATTAGATTCAAAGTAGTATACAAAAACAGATAGAAAATGGAATTCATAATATAGATATATTAATTGTTCATTAGTTCATCATAGAATATATATATATATAATATCATCACATATACGTGATGATACTTAACTACTAGGTACAATGCATAAAATTTAAAACGAACAATACTAAAACTAATAATCCTGCCTAGGGCCAGTACTCCGGCAGCCCCTCGCCAGCAGCCCCTCGCCAGCAGCTCCCTGGTGCGAGGCATCTTCCCAGTGCGGAGGCAGTAATCCGCCTCCTCCGCCTCGTAGCGCTTGACATACCGCTCTGCCTCTTGCTGGCGGACGCGTGCGAACAATCTTGCCATTTCATTGGTGGCCAGCTGGAGCTCCTCATCGGTGGCACGCTGGAGCTTATCGTCCCATCTCCACGCAGTGATGAGGCGCCTAGCGCCTTTGACCTTCCTCGCGAAGTACCCGTCTTCGTACACCTCCTCCGCATGACGACACGCCCGGCCCAGAGAAGTGTGTGTTTGGTGTTCCGTCTGCAAAGCTACTTGGTTTCTTCATATCCCATCGGGGGATCAAAGCTAACCCTGACAAGATCAAAGCCATCGAGCAGATCGAAGCGCCAAGGACAGTTAAGGATGTGAGGCGCTTAACAGGGTTTGTGGACGCGCTAGGCAGATTCATCTCCAAGTCTGCTGAGCGTGCCCTGACGTTCTTTAAATTTTTTAAGAAGGCAGGACCTATGATGTGGACCTCGGAAGGGGATGCAACTCTGCAAGAGTTGAAGGCCTACCTATCATCTGTACCTACCTTGGTTGCGCCCAAACCCCAAGAACCATTGTTGCTATACTTGGCGGCAACCAACCAAGTGGTCAGTGCGGCCTTGGTAGCGTAGTGAGAAGTGGATGAGGCAGAAAGTGAGAAGAAAATAGTAGAGTCAGAGAAGGATTAGGACATCCATGAGCACGACAACGAGAATGACCCCAAGGACGTGGCAAGGAAGAAAGTGGTGCATCGCCCAGTATACTTCGTCAGCTCCTTGTTACAACGGGCTAGATCGAGGTAGTTTGGTGGACAGAAGTTGATCTTTGGTCTCGTTATGGCCTCAAGGAAACTGCACCACTACTTTCAAGCCCACGAGATCATGGTTGTAACTCATTTTCCACTACAAAGGATACTCCGAAACCCTGAGGCTACTGGAAGAATAGTGGAGTGGGCTTTGGAGTTATCCAGCTTTGGTTTGAAGTTTGAGAGCACATCAACTATTCAGAGCAGGGTACTGGTAGAGTTTATTGCAGAATGGACGCCAACCCGTGATGAGGAAGTGACAGAGACAACTATCCCCAGCATGGAATCACCCCAAGAATGGATTATGTAATTTGATGGCACTTTTTCCCTACAAAGGGCCGGGGCTGGCGTGCTTCTTGTTGCCCCCTTCGGGGAGCACTTGAAGTATGTCATCCAAATGCATTTCGACCGGGAAGAAGCCACCAACAATCCCGCTGAGTATGAAGGGCTCCTTGCTGGGCTCAGAATTGCAGCAGAATTGGGAATTAAGAAGTTGATCATTCGAGGAGATTCACAGCTTGTGGTGAGACAAGTCATCAATGATTATCAAAGTCCATTGATGGAGGCATACGTCAAGGAAGTGAGGAGATTGGAGGACCACTTTGATGGGTTGCAAACAGAGCACGTACCCCGTGCGGAAAATAGCGTAGCTGATCACCTGTCAAAGTGTGCTGCATAGAAGCTTCCTGTGGAACCAGGAACTTTTGTTCTCTGTCTCTCTCAGCTCTCCGTATCACTAGCAACAATGGCCTGGAAAAGGAGAAATATGGACTATGGTAAGACTCTCCGGTCGAGCCGTCCGCCCTTAGCAGAGAGCCTGCTGGAAACAACTCCTCATAGCCTGCCGGACCACCCGCTCCAGCCGGGCCAATGGACCCCACGAACGAGGCTGGTGCTCTCGCAGCATAGGAGGTGCCGCTAGTCCTCGTTGCCAAGCACCAGGCTCCAGCTTGGGTAAGGAACATCATCCACTTCCTCCACACCGGAGAACACCCCGACAACCAAGATGAAGCTGAAAAAGCAGCCCGGAGGGCCAGTATGTATCAGTTTGTCGATGACACTCTATACAGAAGGAGGATGGAAAGGAGCTGCTGTCCGAGATTCACAGAGGAATGTGCGGTTCCCACATTGGATCAAGGGCATTAGTTGGGAAAGCATTCCACCAAGGATTCTATTGGCCCACAACCCTCCAAGATGCAGTTGAGTTAGTCACGAAATGTGAAGCCTGCCAGTTCCATTCCAAGGAAACACACCTGCTTGCCCAAGCTCTTCAGACAATCCCTCTATCATGGCCATTTTTGGTCTGGGAGCTTGATATTCTTGGCCCCTTCCCCCGAGCAATCAGGGGCTTTGAATTCTTGTTCGTTGCCATCGACAAGTTTACAAAGTGGCTGGAGGTGACTGCCGTGAGAAAGGTGACTGATCAGTCGGCTATCAAGTTGTTGAAAGAATTGGATGCAAGATCTCATTCGCCTCTGTGACACACCCCTAGAGCAATGGAAAAGCTAAGAGGGCGAACACTGAAGTGCTTCGTGGACTCAAGACATGAAATTTTGATACGCTATAGAAGCACATCATGCGGTGGATCGATGAGCTGTCGGTAGTTCTCTTGTCCCTCAGAACGACACCAAACCGAGCTACCAGGCAGACTCCCTTCTCCCTGGTCTACGGGGCAGAAGCAGTTATCCCCACGGAACTCATTTACGGGTCCCTTTGAGTGCTTGCCTACGATAAAGTAGCGCAAGGTCAGCACCGGCGTGACGACGCTGTGCTACTCGAGGAAAACCGTCTTTGGGTTGCTATGCGTGCTGCACGCTACCAGCAAGCCCTGTGTTGCTATCATAGCCGCACGGTTCATGCCTAGTGTTTTGAGGAAGGTGGCCTTGTCCTTAGGCGCGTTCAGTCTGCCAAGGGTACAAACAAGCTGTCGCCGAAGTGGGAAGGCCCTTACCAAGTGGTACGAGTCACCAGACCTGGCGCAGTCCATCTGGAGATCGGGAATGGCACACAGTTGCAAAACTCACGGAATATTGAGCATCTCCGTAAGTACTACCCGTAAGGTGCGAGGTTGTCGGGCACTGCCCGGTAGCCACCCTTTTGTACAGGCCTTGCCTTAGTTGCATCTAACCCCTTGTCCAAAGCCGGGGTGATGACCCCGTGCTAGAGAAAACATAGAAGCGCTGTGGGGGCCCCCTGATCAAGATCACATGCGTGCACGAGCACACCCAGATCACTGCATAAGCATTTCATGAGCATTTGCATATGGATATATATAGGATTGCATCCTGCATTCATTCTCATCTACATGGAGTTGCAGGTTCTTGCCGTGAACTTGACTCCGACAAGGGATGAGAAGATTGCACGGCACAGTGATCCCCAGCAAGCCAAACAGATAAGTTTACCTCTTGTCCAATAGTGTTCTGTAAGCTATAACTTGTGCATAGAGAAACTTCGCCTCTCTCTTGGAACTAGGGTGCTCCTATCCTTGGCTCGAACTCTACTTCGGCCTCGATGGTCGTAGTGGCCCTTGGTAAAAAGGGAGTGGGCGGGGGGCTGGCGCCTCAGTCTGTTCCCTAGCAGACATGGTTCTCCGGCAGACGATAAGGGTGCCGGCAGGATATCCTTGCCGGGAAAGCTCGTTTAATTACAGTGAAGAGGCACTCCACCTCTGCATGGACATATACATGCATGGGTTCCCGGCAAGGTTTATCTCTTCATTGACATGCAGATACAAGTACAAGCATTACAGAACACAAAGATGGACTTGAGAGATTGCATTATTTGAATAAAAATTTGGCAATTGCCTACAAGTTTATGATTGAAAAAAGATAAGTGCTTCATAATGCCCTTTCTTGTCCCTATCCTTCTAGGCATGGCCGTCGAAGGCGAGGGGGACAAAAGGAGTGCCAGAGCTGGAGTCCAGTCCGTTCCCGTCAGGTTCCAGGAGAGGTAGCTCGGAGGGAGTGGAAGCACGAGGGAACGGCCCGATGGAGAGCACGGCGGAAGCGCGCCTCTCGTCGATGTCGGCCCCAAGACCTCCGGGAGGGGCGGTGTTGGGATTGCCAATGATCTTTGGCCCCTCCTCCCGGACAAGCATTGAAGATACCAAAAGGCTCGCCACGCTAAGGCCCAGGTTCACTCCCCAAGCATCAGCACCAGCATAAGACAACAATAACCCCAAACAGGATCCCAGGGGCTGGCCCCAGGCTTCCTTCTCCAACATGACCAGCAGAAAAAGAAGATGTGGAGAGAAGGACTACGAAGGTGGGTGACTCCTCCCTCCTCCGCCCCTCCCTTTTATAGGCCGGGCAGGGAAGGGTGGCTACTCCATCCACGGGTGATCACCGCCCTCCTCTACCAATTCAAGACGGGCGGGCCCTTTCCAAGGTACTCTCCCGCGCCATGCGCCTCCGTTACCTACCCCGCGTGATGCATGCTGCATACGTGGCTAAAGATAAGGGCGCGTTGTGGGAAGAGTAAATTGGCAGTTTCTACCCCATGCATTAAAGTCATTCACGGGCTATCACTAGAGCGGCCCCACCACTATGGGCTTTACACCACGCACGGGGAAACCAGAAACTGGCCTGGAATTAAGGCTGGTGAAGCAGCAAAGGAAAACTCAAGGGGCCAACCCCTTTAGCAACCTTGCCTATGCACTTATTAGGCCCTATCTTGACGACGCTCAGTAGTGCGTTCGGGGCAGGCTCGGGGGCTTCTGTCGGTGCAACAAACCCTGGGGCTGCTTCCCAGACTGTGCACAAGCACGAGGTCAAGATTGAAGCACCAACCCAAGTCAGTGATTGAAGGACCAACACGCAGTCCAGAGAGACCAAGATCGAGCCAGAAGAGCAAGATATCGGCAAGAGGAGGGCCTCCCTTGCTGGGCAGGCGAGTATGGCAAGGGGCAAGGCCACCGCAAGAAGCAAGCAACCAAGGCACCCTGGCAAGGTCTTCCGGGGCTCGCGGGGGCAGAACCACCCCACCAACCACTCAAGCACGACCCATCTCATCAATCAGTGCGGTGTCAAGCCACGAGATGATTAAGAGGCAACCATTCGCGACATGGCAGCCAATTCCTACAGAAGAAACCCACAGATGACACCCGTCCTGCGACGTGTCAAGGGAACAAGCGCGAAACTGACAAGATAGCCTGGCAAGCCTTGCCAGGCGACCAGTGATGTGACACTAAGCGGTGCTTTTAATGCACCCTGTCAGCCCGCAGAGTTAGGTATGATAGCACTCTTCAATATCATATCAATGGGTAATGACTACTTTGCAATTGTGGTGAACCCTTAATCTATAAAAGGTGGCCCATGGCACTCCTAGGAGGGGTTGGAAAGTTGATGAACCCAAGCCACTATACACACGTAGCCGCTGCGGCCCCGAGGCGAACCCTGCCAGGCAAGTGTACTATGCATCACCACGTTCATTCCATCATCAATCCACCAAAGCAGGAGTAGGGTCTTACGCCTCGTGGGGGCCTGATCCTGGGTAAATTGCTTGTGTGTTCTCTTCCATGCTGCCATACGCTGCTCTGCTCTCTGTGCATAGCGATGTCCCTCTGCCGAACCAGCAGTGGGCCACCCGGTCCCATAGGTGGCTGCGGATATCCCGCGACAACAACAAATGCAGTAAAGCTATAAGTTTATGAAAGCTCAAAAAGAAAAACTAAGTGGGTGTGCATCAAACTTGCTTGCTCACGAAGACCTAGGGAAATTTGAGGAAACCCATCTGTCGGTGTCAAAACCGGCGGATCTCGTGTAGGGGGTCCCGAACTGTGCGTCTAGGCCGGATGGTAACAGGAGGCAAGGGACACGAAGTTTTACCCAGGTTCGGGCCCTCTCGATGGAGGTAAAACCCTACGTCCTGCTTGATTAATATTGATGATATGGGTAGTACAAGAGTAGATCTACCACGAGATCGGAGAGGCTAAACCCTAGAAGCTAGCCTATGGTATGATTGTTGATGTGTATGTTGTCCTACGGACTAAAACCCTCCGGTTTATATAGACACCGGAGAGGGTTAGGGTTACACAAAGTCGGTTACAATGGTAGGAGATCTGCATATCCGTATCGCCAAGCTTGCCTTCCACGCCAAGGAAAGTCCCTTCCGGACACGGGACGGAGTCTACAATCTTGTATCTTCATAGTCCAACAGTCCGGCCAAAGGATATAGTCCGGCTGTCCGGACACCCCCTAATCCAGGACTCCCTCAGTAGCCCCCGAACCATGCTTCAATGACGATGAGTCCGGCGCGCAGATTGTCTTCGGCATTGCAAGGCGGGTTCTCCTCCAAATTCCATGTACCTGTTGAATAAAGTCTGGTTTCTTGTAGATGTTGCGCTCCTTGGCTTCTACGCCCAATAATGGACGCTTCCCATGTGTCAAACGAATATGAAAAGCCTGAGTGTTTTTACATTCACACCCCTAGCCACGTAAATGAGCTGCCCTATTTAAGGGGACGAGGATTTAGATCCAAACCACACCTTCTCCCCTTCGCGAGTGTTCGTCAGAGCGCATCCGACAAAGGTCCATTCCACCATGCCTAGCTGCCGCAACTCCTCCCCTCGCCCTTCCAGCACTAAGCCTGGATATTGGGAGAGATGCTCCATCCCGCATAGCGAGCTAGTGACACTCCAGACAAAGGGATTTCTCCCCCCGGCCTATATGGTCCAGGTTCGAGCCGGTCTTGCCGTCTACAATGGCGGAGAGCAAGCAGAGAGTGCCCCCAATCCCTCCGAAGGAGAGCGGGTGTGCCTCGTCCCTTATTTAATAAGGGGGCTCGGATTTCCAATCCATCCATTTGTCCGAGGGCTGCTGGAGTTCTACGGCCTCCAGCTACATAATCTCACGCCTGCCTCCGTATTGCATATCGCGGGCTTTGTGGCCCTCTGCGAGCTGTTCTTGGGTGTTGAGGCTCATTTCGGACTATGGAAGGAGCTATTCTGCCTCGTGCCCCGTTCCAAGAAGGGGTCAATGTATCAGGTAGGCGGAGCCGAAGTGTGGCGCATCGCCGGGACCGGATATCTGTCTGGAACCCCAAAGAAGGTGTCCGAAGACTGGCCCTCGGAATGGTTTTATATAGAAGACGTCCCACTGCCGGATCCTGTCCAGATCGGCCTCCCTGAATTCAACAGTGCTCCCGTAAAGAAGCGCCTAAGCTGGCGCCCGCGGAGCCCTCAGAGGGAAAGTGACAGGGACATCATTTACCTGATGGGCCGAATAAGATTGTTAGCCCATTCCGGACTAACCATGATTGGGGTTATGGCCGAATGCATTATGCGGGGGGTGCAGCCGCTTCAGTATAGAAGCCACCCCATGTGGGACTTCAACGGGGAGGACGACGCCACCCGCTACGGCCATAAGGGGCCGGATTCAGTTGCCGCTCTACTAAAGATCTTGTCCACCTTGTATAAGGGAGAAGAGGAGGAATTTCTCCGCATCAACCCACAGGGTGGATTCTCTATGCACAATCCCCCAAGCTGGGTAAGCGGTCGCATTTACTTGCCCATCCGTTTTGTATTCCAATTGTTAAATATTCAGTCTGACGACTTCAACGCAGGAACTGCGTCGGGCTGTTAAGGAAATAAGCAGCCCTCCTCCACAACCCGAGGACCCAGGATGGTCCCTCGACCCGGCCTCTCAAGAGGATCCGGACATATCTGTGGAGCTGATTGATGGAGTGTTCCATCAATTGAGCAAGGACAACGTCTTGGTGGCCATTACGGCCGATTACCCAGGGCTAATCCTGACCCCCCAGGTAACTGAGATCGAAGTCCCAGTACCCCGAATAGGTGTCCGCCCACTCGTGTTTTTAGTTTCCTGATTACAACCGAACTTTGCAGGGGAGGTTTTTAAGGCGGAAGGCCGAACCTGCGGCGACAAGCCAACGAGGGGCCGTAGGGCCCCGCGGGCAGAAAAGAAGTGCAGTCCGGACCGAGGCGTCAGTGCAAAGGTATGGCGCGCCCCTTATCCCAGGTGTTATACTTTCGAGGCACATTGACACTCGCGCTCTCTTCAGGACAAAGAGCCTCTCCGGACTATATCCGGAGAGGCTGCCAGTCGTGCCTCCACCAGCCAGGCTCCAAAGCCTGGTCCGGAGGCGGAGCCGAACGCAAGGCGCGCGCCAGACGCTCCTCCGACGGAGGATGTGGACGGGTTGTCTGCCAACAACTCTGAGGTGGAGAGTGCCATGAACCACAGGCGTCGCCGGACAATTCTTCGCGACGCTTGTTTCTCCCAAGGGGCGTTAGATGCCTTCAACTCGGGAGATGCATACCTCCGTGTCACTCAAAATGGTCTAGCCAGAGCCACAGAGCAGTATGTAAAAGACATACGTGTAAGAAAATTCTGGTAATTATATATATATACCAGTAGCCCCCGAGACTTGAAACAGTTAGAATAACTGATTTAAGGATCATTTGTTATGCAGGTTCTTACAAAAAAGAATTCCCTACTGTCCAAGCAGCTGGAAGAGTGCAAAGCCCAACTGGAGGCCGCACTAGCCGCGGCAGGGGAGCCCAAGGAGACCCCCTCTGGTAATATGCACTTTGAAAGATAAGTATTTTTCGAAGCACGGCATGGGTGCGAATCTGACAAATGAAATTGCAGATGGCGCCGGATTGAATCCGGAAAGGCAACACCTCCTACTCCAGCTAAAGGCTTGTGAGAAGGTGCTGACAAAGGTGAGGTGGGAGAAGAACGATCTCCAAGATGCCAACACCAAGCTGGGCGTCGAGCTGAAAGATGTTCGTGGCCAGCTCTCAGACTCCGTGAAGGTGAATCAGCGGCTTCGGCGCGGCATATTTAGTAAGTGCTTGAACGAACCTTTGAAAGAAATTTCGGCGGGGAAGTCGACTAACAGAGCAATGTCTGTAGGTGTGCTAACAGGTCATCCTGCAGAGGAGATGCCCGGTTCAATGGGTGACCTTCTTCCCGAGCTCTCGCAACTGCTCGATCGAGTTCGGCAGGCGATGCAAGGCGTCGCCCAGGCCCTGTGGCCATCCGTCTCCAGGCCCGAAGGTCTTGGAGAGCTTGCGGAGAAGCTAAAGGGAGCACGGCGGCGCTTCCGATTGTGGAAGATGTTAGCCTGCGGTCAAGGCGCTAGGGAGGCCTGGGCCATGGTGAAGACGCGGTACGCAAAGGCTGACCCCAACCACATGGCCGAGGTCGGTCCTTAAGGGCCCGATGGGAAGGAGATCCCTATAAGATTAGTATACGGCCAAGTAGAGTTGGCCGCAAAGTATTCCCAGCAGGACTGTAAATTAGACAGCCTGTTAGATGGTATTGAAGAGGAATACAATCAGTCAAAATGACAATGTAATTTAATTGACATTTATAATGCCTTCTAGCCGGATTGTAGATCATTTGTCATGGCCGACCTTTTCGCTTCAGCCTCGGGACCTGACGGTCCGGAGTGTGTCCGAATTCCCATGCAGCTATATAGGAACCGGGGAATGCGTGGAGACCAGGCGTAGGGGTCATTAGGGCTTGAAAAGACAAGTGCCCGACTAGTTATGTTATATTACATGGTTAGTAAGAAACGTCTTCCAGGGAGAATGGTTCCGTTAGGGGTTCCTTTCCCTGGGAGGCATGCCCTAAGGTGCATGTCCGTGCTGCGAAAAGAAACGCAGGAAAAACATCTGGGGGGCGTATAGATAAAAAAATAAAAAAAAGATCATCTTTAGTTCACCGACCGAATATTCCCTTAAGAACGCTAGCTTTCGGCTTCACCCAGTCTAAGGTACACGTCCGGCTGACCCGGCAGTAACAATCGCAAGGTGCTCCCTTTACCACCTAGCCGAACAATCGGGAACGTAGGGGTAAGCATAGGAGCCAGGCAACCCAGCTTGGCCAAAACTTAAGTCATATCGATGCATATAATGGTGAATAAAAGGTACATGCGGAAGTGTGACACATGTGTTGGGCATGAAGGCCATATGAATAAGCTTCAATTTAAAGAAGCCCCCAGGTTTAATGAGCGCGGATAGCGCGTCACTTTCTGAGCCTTTAGAGGCTATAAGACAGAGAGAGAGAGAGAGAAGAAGAGAAATGTAAGACAGAAAATATATAAAAAATGGACAGAGGAAGGAGACGAACACAGAGTTCGGCGCTAGGCATAGAATCTTCGGAGACGGGCTGCGTTCCATGGGTTTGGCTCGAGTCGGTTATCCGATGCATCCCGCAGGCGGTACGCTCCACCAGTCAAGACTTGGGCAATTATGAAGGGACCTTCCCACTTGGGCTTGAGTTTGTCCTTTTTCTTGTCCATTAGTCGTAGAACTAATTCGCCAACGTTGTAATTTTTGGCCTGTACTTCTCTGCTTTGGTATCTTCGAGCCTGCTGTTGATAGAATGCGGAACGGGCTTTTGCCACGTCACGCTCCTCCTCCAATGCGTCCAAGCTATCCTGCCAATCGAGATTGACTTCTCTTTCTTCGTACATGCGCACTCGAGGTGAGTCATGAATTATGTCGCAAGGCAAAACCGCCTCTGCAACGTACACCATAAAGAATGGTGTGTATCCGGTGGTGCGATTCGGCGTGGTCCGCAGCCCCCACAGTACGGAGTCGAGCTCCTCTACCCCGTGCGTGTTAGATTCCTTGAGGGACCGCACTAATCTGGGTTTGATGCCGCTCATGATAAGACCATTTGCATGTTCGACCTGGCCATTAGTTTGTGGGTGATAGACGGAAGCATAGTCGAGCTTGATGCCCATGTTTTTGCACCAGAGTTTTACCTCGTCGGCCGTGAAGTTTGTGCCGTTATCAGTGATGATGCTGTGGGGGACACCGTAATGGTGTACAACCCCGGATATAAAGTCTATCACCGGTCCGGATTCAGCCGTCTTAACAGGCTTGGCTTCTATCCATTTGGTGAACTTATCCACCATGACCAGTAAGTATTTTTGCTTGTGGGTTCCGCCTTTAAGGGGTCCAACCATGTCAAGCCCCCAGACCGCGAAGGGCCAAGTAATGGGGATAGTTTGGAGGGCAGTGGGTGGCATATGGCTTTGATTTGCAAAGAGCTGGCAACCGGTGCATTGTTGGACTAAGTCCTGAGCGTCTGCCCGGGCCGTCGGCCAATAAAAGCCTGTACGGAAGGCCTTGCTTACAAGGGACCGGGCTACAGCATGATGACCGCCAAGTCCGGCATGAATTCCAGCCAGGAGGTTCTGCCCCTCCTCTTCGGAGATGCACCTTTGAAGGACTCCGGTAGTGCTTTTCTTATAAAGCTCTCCCTCGTGGACTCTGTAGGCTTTGGATCGCCGCACTATGCAGCGTGCCTCATTTTGGTCCTCGGGGAGTTCCTGCCTAGTAAGGTAGGCGAGGAATGGTTCTGTCCACGGGGCGATGACGGCCATTATTACATGGGCTGAAGGTGTTATTTCATTGGCAGAGCCTCCGATTGTGTCAGAATGTTCAGTGTCGGCCAGTGCGGTTGGGTCCGGGCTGTTATTGTTCGGCTCCCCTTCCCATACTACGGATGGCTTGAACAGCCTTTCCAAGAAGATGTTGGGGGGGACAACATTGTGTTTTGCGCCAATGCGTTCCAGGACATCTGCCGCCTGATTATTTTCCCGGGCTATATGGTGAAATTCAAGGCCCTCGAACCGAGCTGACATTTTTAGGACGGCGTTGCGGTAAGCTACCATTTTTGGATCCTTGGCATCGAAGTCTCCATTTATTTGGGATATTGCGAGGTTCGAGTCCCCGCGCACCTCTAAGCGTTCGATGCCCATGGATACTGCCATCCGGAGACTATGTAAAAGGGCCTCATATTCGGCTGCATTTTTGGAGTCCGTGTACATAATCTGTAGTACGTATTGAACTGTGTCTCCTGTGGGGGACGTCAAAATGACACCAGCCCCCAGTCTGGCCAACATCTTCGAGCTGTCGAAATGCATGATCCAATGTGACGTACTCTATAGGGAGTTCGGCCTCCGTCCATTCTGCGACGAAGTCGGCTAAGACTTGCGACTTGATGGCACGTCGTGGCTTATAAGTTATGTCGAACGGGAGGAGCTCAATGGCCCATTTTGCAATCCGGCCCGTTGCATCACGGTTGTTTATAATATCGTTAAGTGGTACTTCCAAGGCTACTGTTATTGAACACTCTTGAAAGTAGTGTCATAGCTTCTGGGATGCCATGAATACCGCGTACGCAATCTTTTGATAATGTGGGTACCGTGATTTGCAGGGAGTGAGGACAGTGGACACATAATAGACCGGCTTTTGAAGGGGGAATTTGTGTTCGTCCGCTTCTCGTTCGATGGCGAGCACTGCGCTTACAACCTGATGTGTTGCTGCAATGTATAATAGCATTGGTTCGCCAATGTTTGGCGCGGCCAGGACTGGGTTTGTTGCCAGTATGGCTTCTATTTCGTCGAGTCCGGCCGTGGCTGCATCCGTCCATTTAAAGTGTTCAGTGCGCCGAAGGAGGCGGCAAAGGGGTAGGGCCTTTTCTCCCAAGCGGGAGATAAAGCGGCTTAGAGCCGCCACGCATCCGGTTAACTTTTGTATTTGTTTGAGGTCCTTTGGGATATCCAGTTGTGACAGAGCTCGGATCTTGGCTGGATTTGCTTCAATTCCTCGACTGGATACAATGAAGCCCAAGAGCTTTCCGGCTGGAACACCAAAAACGCATTTTTCCGGGTTGAGCTTGATGTCGTAGGTTCGGAGGTTATCAAATGTGAGCCTCAAGTCATCTACTAGAGATTCAAGATGTCTTGTTTTGATGACCACATCATCTACATATGCCTCCACTGTTTTGCCGATCTGGCTTGCCAGACATGTCTGAATCATGTGCTGATATGTTGCGCCGGCGTTGTTGAGCCCGAAGGGCATCGTGTTGAAGCAGAATGGCCCGTATGGTGTGATAAATGCCGTTGCGGCTTGGTCTGGTTCTGCAATCTTGATTTGATGGTAGCCAGAATATGCGTCGAGGAAACACAACGAATCGTGTCCTGCGGTAGCGTCGATAATTTGATCGGTGCGGGGGAGGGGGAAGGGATCCTTTGGGCAAGCCTTGTTAAGGTCTTTAAAATCAACACACAGGCGCCAGGATTTGTCCTTCTTTGGTACCATCACCAGGTTTGCTAGCCAGTCCGAATCTTTTATATCCCTGATGAATCCGGCCTCCAATAGCTTTGCAAGCTCCCCTCCCATGGCCTGTGTCTTAGGTTCGGAAAAACGCCGAAGAGCCTGTTTGACAGGTTTGAATCCTGTTTGGATATCTAAGCTGTGCTCGGGCAGCCTGCGTGGGATTCCTGGCATGTCTGAAGGGTGCCAGGCGAAGATGTCCCAGTTCTCTCGTAGGAACTCTCGCAATGCGGCGTCGACATCTGGGTTTAACTGTGCCCCGATGGAAGCTGTTTTATTGGGGTCCGTTGGATGGACTTGGAATTTGACTATTTCGTCTGCCGGTTTAAATGAGGTGGACTTGGATCTTTTGTCGAGTACCACATCATCCCTATTCACCATAGAGCGCAGCGCAGTCAGCTCCTCAGCTGCTAGGGCTTTGTATAGTGCCTCGAGGGCCAGTGCGGCTTTCTTGTTTTCGGCGCGGAGTCCTATGTCCGGATCACTAGCGAGAGTGATGATCCCGTTAGGCCCGGGCATCTTGAGCTTCATGTACCCGTAATGGGGTATTGCTTGGAAGATTGTAAACGCTTCCCGCCCTAGCAGAGCGTGATAACCGCTGCTGAACGGAGCCACCTGGAATGTGACCTCTTCGGACCTGTAATTATCAGGCATGCCGAACACCACATCTAGTGTGATTTTTCCTGTACAGCGCGCTTCCCGACTGGGGATTATTCCTCTAAAGGTTGAGCTGCTTCGCTCAATGCGGTTCCAGTCTATTTCCATTTTTTGAAGGGTCTCCTCATAAATGAGGTTCAATCCACTACCGCCATCCATGAGTACCTTGGTAAGACGAAAGTCGTCCACTATTGGACTGAGGACCAATGCGGCTGGTGCTTGGGCTATTCGGAATTTAGGTTGATCACTAGCGTTAAAGGTAATAGCCATGTCACTCCATGGGTTTATTGTTGCCACTTGGTAGACTTCGGCAAGGCTGCGGAGTGTCCTTTTTCGCATATTATTTGATGTGAAAGTCTCGAAGACTATTAATACCGTATTGGTGTCTCTAGGGTGGCTTTCTGTGGCCTCCGGAATTAGGAGATTTTCGCCAATTTTGGCCACCTGCCGGAGTATCCAACATGCTCTGAGGCTGTGAGTTGGTGTGGCGTCCTCTGTACTATGAATTTTATAAGGTCCATTAAGCCATCCTTCCAGTACGGTTCCATGCCCTATAGAGGGTTTTTGCTTTTTAGTGCTTGACCCGGGTGACTGGTGATGATGCACCCTTTTATTTCGGACTGGGTTTGTATTCAGGGCCGGATTGTCCCAAAAGTTTATTTCGGTTTTCCAGGCGCTTTCCATCGCACAGTACTTTCGTACAATGGATGCCAAGTCAGCGAAGCGTGTAATATCACGGCAACTTATGGCGTTGAGTATTCCCTTGTCCGTGCAATTATTGCAGAAGATTGAGATTGCATCTTCCTCGCGGCAGTCCCTTAGCCTGTTCTTAACCAAGAGGAATCTGGCCCAGTAATGATGTACTATTTCATCGGGTTCTTGCCTGATTTTGGATAGATCGCTTATGTTGGGGTGGGTGGGTGGAATTAAATCCGAAGCCTCACCCCATCTAAGGCTCAGAGGCCGAGGAATTTCCAAACTCGAAAATTTGGATTCCTGGATGTTGTCTAATGAATCCAGCCCGTCGCCTGACTCTAAGTTCAGGTCTTGAGTGATATCCTCCCCTCCGCGGGTATCCGGTTTGGAGGGATCGGGAATCCGGACGTAGCGAGTCCTTAAGATAGATGAAGGGTCGCTGCACTGTCCCTCTGCCACGGCAACGTGATGGTGACTTGGGGAGAGTTAATCTCTCTCAGATCGGTTTGAGGCCTAATCTGGTCGTAATCTGTAGCGACTCCCAGGGCAGCGAAGCGATCCAAGAGCTCGTTTATGTAGGAAAGCTCCATTGGATCTAACTGCTCGGTGAGTTCCAAGCTGACATGAAGATTGTTTCCGATGGCTCGAGAGGTCATCGTCGGCATAGAAGCCGAACAGGCGGTCATAAGAAAACCACCTAGCCAGAGGGTTTGGCCGATAGCCAAAGCTCCCTTAGCAACGGTGCCGTCTTTAAAGACAGGGCGAGGCATCCTTCCTGATGGCGACGACACAGAGGAACTCTCAATGAAAGCACCAATGTCGGGGTGAAAACCGGCGGATCTCGGGTAGGAGGTCCCGAACTGTGCGTATAGGCCGGATGGTAACAGGAGGCAAGGAACACGAAGTTTTACCCAGGTTCGGGCCCTCTCGATGGAGGTAAAACCCTACGTCCGGCTTGATTAATATTGATGATATGGGTAGTACAAGAGTAGATCTACCACGAGATCGGAGAGGCTAAACCCTAGAAGCTAGCCTATGGTATGATTGTTGATGTGTATGTTGTCCTACGGACTAAAACCCTCCGGTTTATATAGACACCGGAGAGGGTTAGGGTTACACAAAGTCGGTTACAATGGTAGGAGATCTGCATATCCGTATCGCCAAGCTTGCCTTCACGCCAAGGAAAGTCCCTTCCGGACACGGGACGGAGTCTACAATCTTGTATCTTCATAGTCCAACAGTCCGGCCAAAGGATATAGTCCGGCTATCCGGACACCCCCTAATCCAGGACTCCCTCACCATCATTGGAATATACAAGACAAGTTCTATAATGAAAAATTGCCACTAATATATGAAAGTGAAAAATAGGAGACTCTCTATCATGAAGATCATGATGCTACTTTGAAGAACAAGTGTGGTAAAAGGATAGTAGCATTGCCCCTTCTCTCTTTTTCTCTCCTTTTTCTTTTCTATTTTTTTGGGCCTTCTATTTTTTGGACTTTTATCTCTCTCTTTTTTATTTCCTCACATGGGACAATGCTCTAATAATGAAGATCATCACACTTTTATTTACTAACAACTGAAAAATTACAACTCGATACGAGAACAAAATATGACTCTATATGAAAGCCTCCGGCGGTGTACCGGGATGTGAAATGACTCAAGAGTGACATGTATAAAAATGATGAATGGTGGCTTTTGTCACAAATATGATGTCAACTACATGATCATGCAAAGCAATATGACAATGATGATGTGTGTCATAATAAACGGAACGACGTAAAGTTGCATGGCAATATATCTCAGAATGGCTATGGAAATGCCATAATAGGTAGGTATATATGGTGGTTGTTTTGAGGAAGGTATATGGTGGGTTTATGGTACCGGCAAAAGTTGTGTGTTACTAGAGAGTCTAGCAATGGTGGAAGGGTGAGAGTGCGTATAATCCATGGACTCAACATTAGTCATAAAGAACTCACATACTTATTGCAAGAATCTATAATTCATCGAAACAAAGTACTATGCGCATGCTCCTAGGGGGATAGATTGGTAGGAAAAGAACATCGCTCGTCCCCAACCGCCACTCATAAGGAAGACAATAAAAAAATATCTCATGCTCCAACTTTGTTACATAATGGTTCACCATACGTGCATGCTACAGGACTCACAAACCTCAACCCAAATATTTCTCAAATTCACAACTACTCACTAGCATGACTGTAATACCATCATCTTCATATCTCAAAACAATCATAAGGAATCAAAATTCTCACTGTATTCAATGCACTTTACACTACTGCTGGATGCTGCTAACGCAACACTACGATGAGAGACCCTTCGATGAAACTGTGTGCGATGTAATAATCGCAAACGGTTGTGTAAAAAACTGTCAAAAAGGTGCAAAACATTTGTGATGGAGGATGCATCAAACACAATTCAGATTTTAGTTGCGTGTGCGATGCAGGGCATACAGTTCAGTTCAATTAACTGTTTGCGATGAGGCAACACAAAAGAAACGGACAGCTAGATGAAGGTGCGTGCGATATACAACATATGGTTCACTCAGATGAACAGTTTGTGATTAGGCAACACAAAAGAAACGGTTAGCCAGATTATGGTATGTGCGATATACGGCATGCGGTTCACTCGGATCAACTGTTTGCGTTGAGACAACAGAACAGAAACGGTTTAATATATCAAAATATGCGTGATACGCGACAAACAAGTTTGTAATAAAAAATGTGTGCGAAGACCGATAATAACACAGACGATTTCTGCTAATAAGCCATATGTGATATGCTCTATCTACACAACATCAATTGGCCATTGGGGCACAGGCGGTCATCCGGATACGCCATAAGGATGCGAAGAGGCATCCTATATCAACAAGGACTAGCTGTTCCACCAGTAGCTCATGTAAGAGAACTCTCAAGTTAAGTGTGCTTGGGCTGGATCAGCCATCAGATGGGTGACTGGATGGGAAGTTGTGTTGATGTTAAATTAACTGATAGAATGGGTCGTATTTGTCAAATTAAATGACTGATACCACCCATCCCATGAGTTAGTTTAACCTCCAGGTCCTTGTTTTTTATTTGATTATTTTTAACACATGTTAAAGAAGGTCTACCGGATTACTTTTTGATAATGTGCGATACGTGCTATACAGTTGATCCATCCGACCTGTTTGTGATGGAATAAGCCGTGTGTCTTGTGGGTAAACGCTTGCTACTATTCAACCATTTACGATTTATGAATTCATCACCGACGGGTTCCCTAGTGTGGTTCATGTTCATCTGATCATTATCTACTTCTTGTGTTAGCTCGGTGTTCCTTCTATGCTAAGTTCCCATTAACGTGATGGCGTTTTATGAACACACCACCGTTTCCCGTAGTTTCCTCACTTGTTTCCCGCCGCCTAGTCATATTGGGCATAAACCTAGGCAGCGCGCGACGCACGGAGAAGAGAAGCGCAGCCTGTAGCACATCCCCTTTTTCCAAGCATGCCGACCCACCAAAGCGCCTCCTCTGCCATCAACCTCGTCGACGAGGGAAACGAGCTGGCACAACGGCCCGTCGAGGCCGAGGCGCTACCTGGCCATGCGATGGACAACCCCGTGATGCGCATCATCGCCAGGGTTGAGCAGACCTTTGGCACATGGCACTTGAGCGCTGCAGATCAAGATAGGCATGTCAGTGCCGACAGGCTGCAGCTCGCCGCACAACATGATCGATGGCACACCGCAGAGCAAGCCAGGCGCGTCTGCGCTGATTGGCTGCAGCTCGCCGCACGTCGAGACCATTGGAGCGCCGCACAACGAGAGGTGCGGCGCGCTACACAGCAAGAGCGGATCCGTCAGCAGTTGCCTTCTGTCGACATGGCATCGTAGCTGGGTACACGTCCCGTCAGTACTCCCATTCCTCGCCAGGAGTGGGTAGAGGCCCTCTGCGCTGTACTTCCACCAGAGGACGGCCGTGCCATACTTGCACGAGACGCCCGCCGCGCCGTTCGCATGGGTCGCGTCATTCACCTTGTCCGCGGCCCGCTCAATGCCAACGCGCTGGTCGTTAGGCTCGACCGCCTCCTTGGCCCAGGTGTCCACCTGGGCACACTAGAGGAACATGACCGTCGCATCCTGGAGCTGGTGATCTCCGATGAAATAGCCAACTTGGAGCTCGAGATCTTGCTCCAAATGTACCGCGAGTTAGTCGACCGCTTGGACAAACACTTGCACGAGTTCAGGCAGAGCCAAGAGCTACCATAGGCAAGGGCTGTTGGTCATGGTCTCATGGACGCATTTTATTTTGTTGAGTCGTTTCGACGTGCATAGCTATGCATTCAATCCAATCATAGTATTGCTCTATTTATTCCTCTGTTTCAATATGTGTACTCTGTTTTCTATTCTTATATGTTCTGTTTCAATGTGTGTGCATACGCTTTCCATTCTGTATATGCGTATGATAACAACTAGATTCAAATTAGTATACAAAAACAAATAGAAAATGGAATTCATAATATAGATATATTAATTGTTCATTAGTTCATCACAGAATATATATATATATATAATATCATCACATATACGTGATGATACTTAACTACTAGGTAGAATGCATAAAATTGAAAACGAACAATACTAAAACTAATAATCCCGCCTGGGGCCAGTACTCCGGCAGCCCCTCGCCAGCAGCTCCCTGGTGCGCGGCGTCTTCCCAGTGCAGAGGAAGTAATCCGCCTCCTCCGCCTCGCAGCGCTTGACATACTGCTCTGCCTCTTGCTGGCAGACGCGCGCGAACAATCTTGCCATTTCATTGGGCGCCAGCCGGAGCTCCTCGTCGGTGGCACCATGGAGCTTATCGTCCCACCTCCACGCAGCGATGAGGCGCCCAACGCCTTTGACCTTCCTCGTGAAGGACCCGTCTTCGTACACCTCCTCCGCATGATGACACACCCGCCCCCAAAGCTCCACCGCCTCCTTTTTCCAGGTGGCATCATGGGCTTCACAGGCTGCCTAGTACCTGGCTTCCTCTGCCATCTCCTTCTTGAACGCCACTTGCCTGGCTTTCTCAGCCGGCGGCAGGGACTTCCACAGACAAATATTGTACTAGCCCCACAAACAATCCAAAGTTGGAGGGCCCGACGCAACCTCGTTCGGCGATGCGTAGGGGTCCTTGTTGCAGCTATTCAAGTGAGCGTTCTCACCGGGCGGCAACTCCTCGTTGGTGCATGGGCAGACCGGCGACGCCATGGCAGAGATTTGAGAGAGAGGGTGAGCGTGGGGAGGACGTAGACGAGAATGCAGGTGGGACGACATGAGCAAGGTAGTATTTATTGGCGGCTGAAATCTAGATCAACGGGAACAGTACACACGCTGGTCGCCGGAATTTACGACTACTATAGTTTGAATTACACACGATTTCCACAGCAAAATCTGTGTGTGAACATAATAGCTGACGGTTTCCAGTACAGAACCATGTTTAATTAATGATCCCCGCCACTCACCTACTAAACGTCGAGCCGCGAGATAGAGTGCCAATCATGTGGGGGCCGGTTGTCTTCCCAGATATTTACATCGTCTGATGATTTTTTAACTCGCACACAAGTACAAAAAATATGAATTTTCAAACCGTTATGGTTAGCCGTTGCATGTAGATGTAGTTCAAATTTGAATTACGGTCATTAAATGGCTACAAAATCACTTAAATGTCTTTAAAAGGTCAAATGACAGCTAGAATTTTCCAAATTTTTAAAATATAGTTGTATTAGTGCACGTTAAACATAGAAAAAAATTGAAGGCCGTAAGAGGAAGCTATCTCCTATTCATGATCAAACATGCATTGTTCCCTCTCGGTACCACGAGCCTTCTAGGGAGTTGCTTCGGTTTGTGACGGGTGTGTGTCCAAACTTTCGTCAAACATGCCAATTTTTTTACCACATCATCTTGGTGGCATGACATTACATCAAGCAAGGTTTCATGTTTTCTGATCATTTTTTAGTTTTTTGGAATTAAAATGCCATGGCACTCCATGCATATATATGCATATGTCCATGTCGTGAGACTAATATGTTTGAAAATTCCTTCTAATTTACTGCACATGGAATTAACTCACATACAAGTACACAAACATGATTTTTCAAACCTTTATGGTTAGCCGTTGCATGTAGATGTAGTTCAAATTTGAATTACACTCATTAAATGGCTAGAAAAACACTTAAATGTCTCTAAAAGGTCAAATGACCCATATAATTTCCCTAATTTTCACATTACAGTTATAGTAGTGCACGTTAAACATAGAAAAACTTTGAAGGCCGTAAGAGGAAGCTATCTCCCGTTCGTCATCAAACATGCATAGTTCACTCACGGAACCAAGAGCCTTCTAGTGAGTTGCTCCTGTTTGTGAGGGGTGTGTGTCCAAACTTTCATCAAACATGCCAATTTTTACCACATCATCTTGGTGGCATGGCATTACATCAAGCAAGTTTTCATGTGTTTCTGATATTTTTGGTAATTTTTGAAATTAAAATGCCATGTCACTCCATGCATTCATATGCATGTGTCCATGTCGCGAGACAAATATGTTTGAAAGTTCCTTCTAATTTACTGCACATGGAATTAACTCGCACGCAAGTACATAAATAATATTTTTCAAACCATTATGGTTAGGCATTGGATGTAGATGTAGTTCAAATTTGAATTACGGTCATTAAATGGCTAGAAAATCACTTAAATGTCTTTAAAAGGTCAAATGACCCCTAGAATTTTCCAAATTTTCACCTTACAGTTGTAGTAGTGCACGTTAAACGTATAAAAAATTGAAGGCCGTAAGAGGAAGCTATCTCCCGTTCGTCATCAAACATGCATTGTTCCCTCTCGGAACCACAAGGCTTCTAGTGAGTTGCTCCGGTTTGTGAGGGGTGTGTGTCCAAACTTTCGTCAAACATGCCCGTTTTTTACAACATCATCTTGGTGGCATGACATTACATCAACCAAGGTTTCATGTGTTTTTTATATTTTTTATTTTTTTTGGAATTAAAATGCCATGGCACTCCATGCACACATATGCATGTGTCCATGTCGTGAGACAAATATGTTTGAAAATTTCTTCTAATTTGCTGCACATGGAATTAACTCGCATACAAGTACACAAATATGAATTATAGTCATTAAATGACTAGAAAATCACATGAATTATAGAAAATCACATGAATTAACTCGCATATGTTTGAAAAAAAATTTCAAACCGTTATGGTTAGCCGTTGCATGTAGATGTAGTTCAAATTTGAATTATAGTCATTAAATGACTAGAAAATCACTTAAAGGTCTTCAAAAGGTCAAATAACCCCTGAAATTTTCCAAAGTTTCACATGACAGTTGTATTAGTGCTCGTTATATGTAGAAAAATTTCGAAGGCTGTAGGAGGAAGCTATCTCCCGTTTGTCATCAAACATGCATTGTTCCCTCTTGGAACCACGAGCCTTGTAGTGAGTTGCTCCGGTTTGTGAGGGGTGTGTGTCCAAACTTTCGTCACACATGCCAAATTTTTTACCACATCATCTTGGTGGCATGACATCACATAAACCAAGGTTTCATGTGTTTCTGATATTTTTTATTTTTTTGGAATTTAAATGCCATGGCACTCCATGCTTAATTGGGTCATAGCCGTTAGACCAGTATATTTGAAAAATCATGCCAATTTACTTTTCAAACCGTTATGGTTAGCTGTTGCATGTACATGTAGTTCAAATTTCAATTACGGTCATTAAATGGCTAGAAAATCACCTAAATGCCTTAGAAGTTCATATGACCCCTGAAATTTTCCAAAATTTTACATACATTTCTATTAATACCACAAAATTTCTTGTTCATTTAAAACACCATCCGTTGCCACTTTACTCAAAATTCGTCTTTCATAGCTAATAAAAAATATCTACAACATCACACAGAGTTGTTTTCTAGGAACCGTTTGCAATGAAAATATCTGGGTCTATTTAAGTCTCCCTCCTTAAGCTTCGCCAGCTCGATGTCAAAACCAGCCAATCTTGGGTAGGGGGTCCTGAACTGTGCGACTGAGGATCGAAGGAAACAGGAGACAAGGGTGACACGATGTTTACCCAGGTTCGGGCCCTCTTAATGTACGTAAAGCCCTACGTCCTGCTTGATTGTATTTGATGAGTATAGGGGTTACAAGAGCCGATTTACCGCGAGATTGTAATGGATAAAACCCTAGATGTCTATCCTATGTGATTTGTCCTTGGCCCTTAGGGACTAAACCCTCCGGTTTATATAGACACCGGAGAAGTCTAGGGTTATACAGAGTTGGTTTACAAAGAAGGAAATAATGCATCCAAATGCTAGGCTTGCCATCCACGCAAAGGAGAGTCCCATCCGGACACAGGGAAAGGTCTTCTGCCTTGTATCTTCACGGCCCACTAGTCCGTCCCATATCAAATTGTCTGGACACGCGAGGACCCCTTAGGCCAGGACTCCCTCAGCCGGCAACCCCAAAATCCACGAATCCCGATCCTCATCCTCGCACCCTCTTCTTGCAAAGATGACACCGTGGAAATGCTTCGGGAAGGCTCGTACGATGGCCGCGTCCCCCCGAGCGCCGCCGCCTGCGCCAAGAGCGCATCTGCCAATGCTGAGAGTGCCGCCGCATCCGCATTAAGCGTGCCCGCTTTCACCGAGAGGGCATCTGCGGCAGCCGACAGGGCAGCTGCAGTAACCGAGACAGCTGCAGCTACTAATTCGACGACGGCTACAAACTCCGAGAGCACTCGAGCTGCCGTTCGTGCCGCCGATGTCGCCCTAGCCTGGGTCGTGGCCATCCACGCCAAGATCAAGGATGCACACGCCAAGATATTCTAGGCCACCTCGGACTCCTGCATGCAACCCACGTCCAAAAAGGCGGCAGTGGCCATGGAACACCTCCTTCCTCATGAGGTTGCCGAGCGGGAGCTGGAGATGCAGGAGGCGGGGGAGATTGAGGAGCGCCGGGAGGAGGAGTTGCGTGTGGCCGTGGTCGTGGTAGAGAAGAGTCTGTCCATCGAGGAATCGGCGGTGGAGTACCAACGCGAGCTCTGGCGCAGCCACTACTACGAGTACTACAACCTTGAGGGCGGCGCTGAGGACGAGGACGCGGTCGACTTCAGCATGAGGGACGTGGAGTCCACCAACGGCAGCATGTTGCCAGGACAAGTCATCGACGTCTCATCTCACACCGGCGATGCATGGGCCAGCGTGGCGGCGGATTTGTTAAAATTTTGCATACTTAGGCTTTTGTTTTTAATGCTGGTCTTTTGTTAGAGCAATGTTTAGGTCAACTAGCTCTGTTTAATTACTAAAATTGCTCGATTTAGTAAGTGTGGTCTGTTTGCTGTACGCTCTTTTGTGTTCCCAAATTAGCAAAAGATATTAAATTATGCAATGATGTACCCAGGGAAATTTCCACCAAAATTTGAATTATCAAACTCATCCCATGCTCGTAAAGCAGAAGAATCGTTTGCGATGCACAGAATTGTTCAAAGTGAATGGTCTGGCGGCACCGCGCGCAAAGTTTCCCTCCACATTTCAAAAATTTTGGCCAACCACCAAAATATCTACCCCCGCCCCCCTCCCCCTTCCCCACCCACTTTTCTCCCTGACCACAAGTCACATTTCCCTTGTTTCCTCCTTCCTTCCTTCCTTCCTTCCTTCCTTCCTAAGCAATAGGCGCTTTCTTGCTCTCACCGTCTCTCATCCTACCGCCGGGGTCACAATGGTATTCTTCAAAGACCTCTCCAGCGGTTCCTCCTCCGGCGTGGGTATGCCTCTCTTCTCTCTCTCAGGCTATGACTTGGAATTAAGGATTTTTACCTGGCGGTCGATTTGAGTCATTTCTTCCTCTTGTGGCTCCCTAGGACCATCAATGGCAACGAATGGAGCGGGGTGGCTGAAGATCTATCTGTTCGTTGTCACCATCAATCTCCATGCATGAAGCTAGTTGCGTTTGAATATGTGTAACAAGGAAATTTCTGGCATGTGTAGAGAAGGATAGACCATCTTTCGTTGTTACAAATCATTTGTTGGAGAATGAGCTCAGATTTTTTTTAAATCACACTTTGCTAGGATGTTGTTGGCGAAGGAGGAGGCAAATTCCCGGTTGGCCATTGCAAAACAGGTTCTTATTGAACTGAAAGCAGAGGTGGACAAGACGAGCCTGGATGATCTCGATTAGAGAAATGAATATGTTGTTCTTATGAAGTTGAACTAGCTATATGTTGTACTGTGATGTTTTCATGTAGCTATCATACTGTGATGTTATAGTATATTGATGTGCCTGATATGAAATTGGCAAACAACTGTTCGATATGAAATGTGAATTTGCATAATACTGGAATTATTAATTGTAAACTAATAAACCTGCTAAATATGTCATGGACCTTTGCAAAATGTTCTAGCAGTAAAAGCGCTTGTGATGGATAGCCCAATGCCACACAGTTTTCATCAAATCATGTATGATGTAGTTGATAAAAGAAAACAGTTAACCAAGGCAGAGCGTGTGTGATAGTTACACCTTTCACACACGAGCCTACACATAAAACTGTGTGGGATGTACATACGAACGGAAACTTTTTTCCTTGATTGACTGTGTGGGATGTACATAAGAATGGAAACATTTTCCTTAGATTGACTGTGTGGGATGTACATAAGAACGGAAACATATTCCTTGGATTGACTATGTGTGATATACGTAACTACGGAAATGTTTTTATGGGATTCACCGTGTGGGATGTACATACCTACGGAAATGATTGGGTTTCGATGCCTCGCCCGATCTCACACGAGCTCATTTGGTGTCCCAGGAGGGCCTATCCCCGATGATTTCTGGGTCGTGTGGGAAGGACCCCCCCTATCGTCCACACTCAGTTGGCGACGGTTCCAAATGCCATCGTGGAAAGGGGTTAAAAACCGTTTGTATAGCACCAATGTGTACAAGTGTTATATGAAAGTTTTTATTATATCCCTCTTGGATGCCTATCATATTAGGACTAAATTTATAACCAAAGAAAATTACCATGTTGTTTAAAGACTCTCAAAATAATATAAGTGAAGCAAGAGAGTTCATCAATTTCTATAAAATAAAACCACGGGCCTGCTCTTAAAAGATATAGGTGAAGCACTAGAGTAAAATTGCCTAGCTCAAAAGATATAAGTGACGCACATAGAGTATTCTAATAAATCACGATTCATGCGTGTCTCTCCCAAAAGGTGTGTACAACAAGTATGCTTGTGGCAAACTAAAAAGCAAAGACTCGAAGAGGGGATGCCTTCCGGGCCATCCCGAAGCTTAGGCTCTTCGTCGTCCTTGAATATTACCTTAGGGTGCCTTGGGCATCCCCAAGCTTAAGCTCTTACCACTCCTTATTCCAGAGTCCATAAAATCCTGACCAAAAACTTGAAAACCTCACAACAAAAAACTCAACAGAAAATCTCATAAGCTCCGTAAGTATAAGAAAATAAATCACCACTTTTGGTACTGTTGTGAACTCATTATTATTTATATTGGTGTAATATGTACTCTATTACAACTTTTCCATGGTTCATACCCCCCGATACTACCCATAGATTCATCAAAATAAGCAAAAAGCACATAGAAAACAGAATCTATCAAAAAACAGAATAGTCTATAGCAATCAGGAAATTTCGAATACTTATGTAACTCCAAAAATTACATTAGGACAACCTAAGAAATTTGTTTTTTAATCTTCTAGAAAAAGAATCTGTATTTTTCACACTTCTGTTAAAAATTAGAATTTCTTTCCTAAGCGCAAAAGTTTCTGTTTTTCACCAAGATCAAATCAACTATCACCATAAGCTATCCCAAAGGTCTTACATGGCACAAACACTAATTAAAACACAAAAACACATCTAACCAGAGGATATATGAATTATTTATTGCAAAACAGAACCTAAAAAGCAAAAACAAAAATAAAATTGGGTTGCCTCAAAACAGGTGCTATTGTTCAATGCTGCTACCTCTTGAGCATTGCGTTGGATTTCCTTGAAGAGGAAAGGATGATGCAAAAAAGTAGCGTAAGTATTTCCCTCAGTTTTTGAGAACCAAGGTATCAATCCAGTAGAAGGTTGCACGCGCGTCCCTAGTACCTGCACAAAACAAATAACTACTTGCAACCAACGCGATAAGGGGTTGTCAATCCCTTCATGGTCACTTACGAGAGTGAGATCTGATAGATATGATAAGATAATATTTCTGGTATTTTTGTGATAAATATGCAAAGTAAAATAAAGCTAAAGTAAAAAAGCAAAGGAAATAACTAAGTATTGGAAGATTAATATGATGAAGATAGACCCGGGGGCCATAGGTTTCACTAGTGGCTTCTCTCAAGAGCATAAGTATTTTACGGTGGGTGAACGGATTACTGTTGAGCAATTGACAAAATTGAACATAGTTATGACAATATCTAGGTATGATCATGTATATAGGCATCACATCCAAGAAAAGTAGACTGAATCCTTCCTGCATCTACTACTATTACTCCACTCATCGACCGCCATCCAGCATGCATCTAGAGTATTAAGTTCATGAAAACAGAGTAACGCCTTAAGCAAGATGACATGATGTAGAGGGATAAATTCATGCAATATGATAAAAAAAACCCATCTTGTTATCCTCGATGGCTACAATATAATACGTGCCTTGCTGCCCCTACTGTCACTCGAAAAGGACACCGCAAGATTGAACCCAAAGCTAAGCACTTCTCCCATTGCAAGAAAGATCAATCTAGTAGGCCAAACCAAACTGATAATTCGAAGAGACTTGCAAAGATAACCAATCATACATAAAAGAATTCAGAGAAGATTCAAATATTGTTCATAGATAATCTTGATCATAAACCCACAATTCATCGGTCTCAACAAAAACACCGCAAAATGAAGATTACATCGAATAGATATCCACAAGAGAGGGGGAGAACATTGTATTGAGATCCAAAAAGAGAGAAGAAGCCATCTAGCTAATAACTATGGACCCGAAGGTCTGAGGTAAACTACTCACACTTCATCGGAGAGGCTATGGTGTTGATGTATAAGCCCTCAGTGATGAATGCCCCCTCTAGCGGAGCTACGGAACAGGCCCCAAGATGGGATCTCGTGGATACAGGAAGTTACGGGGGTGGAATTAGGGTTTTGGCTCCGTATAGGAGGAAGGAGTACGCTGGTGGAGCAACAGGGGGCCCACGATGGTGGAGGGCGCGCCTAGGGGGGTGGGGGTAGGCGCGCCCCCTACCTCGTGTCCTCCTCCTTTGTTTCTTGACGTAGGGTCCAAGTCTCCTAGATCATGCTCGGTGCGAAAATCACGTTTCCGAAGGTTTCATTCCGTTTGGACTCCGTTTGATCTTCCTTTCCTTCAAAACCCTAAAATAGGCAAAAAAAATAGCAATTCTAGGCTGGGCCTCCGGTTAATAGGTTAGTCCCAAAAATAATATAAAAGTGATAATAAATCCCAATAATGTCCAATATAGTAGATAATATAGCATGGAGCAATCAAAAATTATAGATACGTTGGAGACGTATCAAGCATCCCCAAGCTTAATTCCTGCTCGTCCTCGAGTAGGTAAATGATAAAAATAGAATTTTTCATGTGGAATGCTACTTGGCATAATTTTAATGTAATTCTTCTTAATTGTGGTATGAATATTCAGATCCGAAAGATTCAAGATAAAAGTATAATATTGACATTAAATAATAATTCTTCAAGCATACTAACAAAGCAATCATGTCTTCTCAAAATAACATGGCCAAAGAAAGTTATCCCTACAAAATCATATAGTCTGGCTATGCTCTATCTTCACCACACAAAGTATTTAAATCATGCACAACCCTGATGACCAGCCAAGCCATTGTTTCATCCTTTTAACATTCTCAAACTTTTTCAATCTTCACGCAATACATGAGCGTGAGCCATGGATATAGCACTATAGGTGGAATAGAATGGTGGTTTTGGAGAAGACAAAAAGGGAGAAGATAGTCTCACATCAACTAGGCGTGTCAACGGGCTATGGAGATGCCCATCAATAGATATCAATGTTTGTGAGTAGGGATTGCCATGCAACAGATGTACTAGAGCTATAAGTATACGAAAGCTCAACAAAAGAAACTAAGTGGGTGTGAATCCAGCTTGCTTGCTCACGAAGACCTAGGGCATTTTGAGGAAGCCCATTGTGGGAGTCCTGGATTAGGGGGTCTTCGGACAGCCGGACTATATCCATTGGCCGTACTGTTAGACTATGAAGATACAAGATTGAAGACTTCGTCTCGTGTCCGGATGGGACTCTACTTGGTGTGGAAGGCAAGCAAGGCAATACGGATATGTATATCTCCTCCTTTGTAACTGATCTTGTGTAACCCTAACCTCTCCGGTGTCTATATAAACCGGAGGGTTTTAGTCCGTAGGACAACATACAATCATATCATAGGCTAGCTTCTAGGGTTTAGCCTCTCCGATCTCGTGGTAGATCTACTCTTCTACTACCCATATCATCAATATTAATCAAGCAGGATGTAGGGTTTTACCTCCGTCAAGAGGGCCCGAACCTGGGTAAAACATTGTGTCCCCTGCCTCCTGTTACCATCCACCTTAGACGGACAGTTCGGGACCCCCTACCCGAGATCCGCCAGTTTTGACACCAACATTGGTGCTTTCATTGAGAGTTCCTCTGTGTCACCCCCTACTATCATCGATAGCGATGTAGTCCAGGGTGAGACTTTTCTCCACCGACAGATCTTCGTGTTCGGCGGCTTTGCACTGTGGGCCAATTCGCTTGGCCATCTGGAGCAGATTGAAAGTTACGCCCCTGGCCACCAGGTCAGGTTTGGAAGCTTAAACTACACGGCTGATGTCCATGGAGACTTGATCTTCGGCGGATTTGAGCCTCTGCCTTGTGCATCACGCGGTCACAATGAGTACGATCTAGCTCTACCATTGAACAGTGTTCAGGAGATCGCACAGGCAGCCGCTCCGACCCTCAATTCGGAGCCAGTTGCGCCGTCCATGGACGGGTGGATGGACCCTGCCACGGAGGCCTTACCCTCAGCGGTGATCGAGCCAAACATCGACCTTACCTTGCACGAGAGCCGTGGTGTTAAACCGCCGGATCCTTCTCCGGCCATGGACTCCGAGCCGCCTGCGCCCATTCCTATCAAATCCGATTGGGCGCCGATCATGGAGTTTCCCTTCGCGGATATTTTTCAGCACACGCCCTTTGGCGACATACTGAACTCATTAAGGTCTCTCTCCTTGTCAGGAGGATCCTGGCCGAACTATGTCCGGCAGGACTGGGATGCGGACGATGAAGAAATTTGCGGCCCACCCACCACCGACTTAGTAGCCACTGTCGATGACTTAACCGACATGCTCGACTTCTACTCCGAAGACATCGACGGTATGGACGACGATGCGGCAGACGAAGAGGAACCACTGCCCATAGGGCACTGGACAGCCACCTCATCATACGATATATACATGGTGGATACACCCAAAGAAGGCAATGGCGACGATATAGCAGAGGATGACCCCTCCAAGGAGCAACCCAAGCGCCGACGTCAGTGGCGCCGCTCTAAGTCCCGCCAAAGCAAAAGTGGTGATACCGGCACAGGAGATAATAACACTCCGAATAGTGCCGAAGACAACAACAATCCCATCCAGCAATATTTAGAGCAGGATGATGGATGAGCTAGCCCTCTTGAGAGAGCGGCAGAAGGAGAGGCAGAGGATGATAAATACATGCCCCCTCCGAAGATGAGGCAAGCCTCGGCGACGACGAATTCGCCATACTAGAGGATCCCGTCGAACAAGAGCGCTTCAAACGCCGTCTTATAGCCACGGCAAATAGCCTTAAGAAAAAGCAGCAGCAGCTTCAAGCTGATCAAGATCTGCTAGCTGACAGATGGACTGAAGTCCTCGCAGCCGAGGAATATAAACTCGAGCGCCCCTCCAAGAGTTACCCAAAATGCAGGTTGCTACCCCGACTGGAGGAAGAAGCGTATGACGCGGCTGATCGGCCACCTTGTGGCCGCGATAGAGAGGCATTCCAGCCAAAAACTCGGCCTGCACCCCGACGCCATTCAAATAGAAAGGCATGGGGAGATACGCCAGACCTGCGAGACATATTGGAGGACAAAGCAAAGCATGGAAGATCGATCTACGGATCACGAGGGCACGCCACTATGCAAGACGATAAACGTCACGCCGGATACAGAAGTAAATCCGGCCGGGCTGAACACAGCGGGCAAGACCCATTCGAGCTGTGTCGCGACATAGCCCAATACAGAGGCGCCGCACACCCCTTATGCTTCATAGACGAAGTAATGGATCATCAAATCCCAGAAGGTTTCAAACTTGTAAACATTGAATCATACGAAGGCACAACAGATCCCGCGGTATGGATCGAGGATTTCCTCCTCCACATCCACATGGCCCGCGGTGATGACTTAGACGCCATCGAATACCTCCCACTAAAGCTCAAGGGACTAGTGCGGCATTGGCTTAACATCTTGCCAGTAGAGTCCATTAGCTGTTGGGAAGATCTGGAAGCCGCATTCCTCAACAACTTTCAGGGCACTTATGTGCGGCCACCAGATGCCGATGACTTGAGCCACATAATTCAGCAGCCAGAAGAATCGGCCAGGCAATTCTGGTCTCGGTTCCTAACAAAGAAAAATCAAATCATCGATTGTCCAGATGTAGAGGCCCTAGCGGCTTTCAAACACAACATCCGCGATGAATGGCTAGCCCGGCACCTTGGTCAGGAAAAGCCGAAATCTATGGTAGCCCTCACGACACTCATGACCCGGTTTTGTGCGGGAGAAGACAGCTGGCTGGCTCGCAGTAATAACATATCAAAGAACCATGGTACTTCAGATACCAAGGACGGCAATAGCAGGTCACGTCGCAACAAACATAAGGGCCGCATTAACAACGATAATACCGATGATACGACAGTCAATGCCGGATTCAAAGGCTCTAAACCCGGTCAGCGGAAAAAGCCATTCAAACAAAGTACGCCGGGTCCGTCTAGCTTGGACCGTATACTCGATCGCTCGTGTCAAATACACGGCACCCCAGAAAAGCCAGCCAATCACACCAACAGGGATTGTTGGGTGTTCAAGCAGGCCGGCAAGTTAATCGCCGAAAACAAGGACAAGGGGCCACATAGCGATGACGAGGAGGAGCCCCGGCAGCCACACACCGGAGGACAGAAGAGGATTCCCCCACAAGTGCGGACGGTGAACATGATATACGCAACCCACATTCCTAAGAGGGAGCGGAAGCGTGCGCTCAGGGACGTATATGCGTTGGAGCTAGTCGCCCCAAAGTTCAACCCATGGTCCTCCTATCTGATCACTTTCGATCGCAGGGACCATCCCACTAGTATCCATCATGGCGGATTCACCGCATTGGTTCTGGACCCAATCATTGACAGATTTCACCTCACTCGAGTCCTTATAGATGGCGGCAGCAACCTGAACCTGCTTTATCAGGACACAGCGCGCAAAATGGGTATAGACCCCTCAAGGATCAAACTCACAAAAACGACCTTTAAAGGCGTCATTCCAGGCGTAGAGGCCCATTGCACAGGCTCAATTACACTGGAAGTGGTCTTCGGATCCCCGGATAACTTCCAAAGCGAAGAGTTAATCTTCGATATAGTTCCGTTCCGCAGTGGTTATCATGCACTGCTCGGGCGAACCGCATTTGCGAGATTCAATGAGGTACCGCATTATGCCTACCTCAAGCTCAAGATGCCAGGACCTCGCGGGGTTATTATAGTCAATGGAAACACAGAGCGCTCTCTCCGAATGGAGGAGCACACCGCGGCCCTCGCAGCAGAAGTGCAAAGCAGCCTCTCAAGGCAATCCACCAGTTCGGCGTCTCAAGAACCAGACACCTTCAAGCGCACTCGGAGCAATTGGCAACTAGACCACCTCGCGCGATTTGAGCTTGCGTAGCAATGCGGCCACCACCCCAGTACCAGCCGAACGGCAAAACTCGTGCCATGCGTACATCATCACACATTAAAAATACCATGGGCACAGGTGGGGAGGGGGGAACAACTGCGGCATGCCCCCAGATGCGGCTTAAACCGCACTAGGGGCTTCCCGTTTGATTATTTTTCTCTTTTTTAGGATCTTAATCTCTGGAAACCCTGTCCGGCAGCACTATTGCCGGACACATGATGCCGCAACCAAGGAGGCAGAAAGCTACGTCACACCCTAGAATTCCCTGGTGGGTTACAATAACGAGCGAAACAATTGATTTAATACTATTCCTCAGCTTGCCCTTGGAAGAGACATAGTCCTACTCTTTGCTTATCGCACCATCTGTATCATTCTGCTTTAAACACACCTTTTTGAATAAACAATGCATAACATTACGACTATTATTGCATTCTTGTTATACATATATGTGTTCGTTAATGACACCTTGCAACCGTACACTTTGGTATGGACAATACACCAGGGGCTTACGTACCCCACAATATGGTGTGAAAAGTCCGAACACTTTCACAAGTGCGGCACCCTGAACTTATAGCATTATATGCATCAGCTCCGAATCATGTCTTTGGTCAAATGTTGGGTTTGCCCGGCTCCTATGTTTTGGTACCATACGTTCTGCTCTATCGGCTAAGGTAGCGCTAGGAGAACTATTGCGATTGTGCCCCGGTTCTGCCGGGCTAAAGCACCTCAGTAGAGAAAGCTAAAACTAACTGTCATGATAAGGCGAGAGACTAGTCACTGTTCGGCGAGGTTTTCAAGTACCTAAAGACTTATGCCGCTTAGAGCGAGGGGCCGGCCCTGTCCGACTTAAAGGCGTGTATCGCGCCCCGAATTCGGCCTTCCGAATACCAGGGGCTTCGCCGAAATTTAAAATTATAGAATTCTATGGCTAAGTGAGAGTGATAAAGAATTATTAGTCCGGTTGCCTTGTTTGTTGTGCTGAGCACCTCTCTCGAAGGACCCAAACATGGGAACAAGAGTGCTCAGGTTTATCCCGAACACCCCAGCACTCGTGGCATGGGGGCAGAAGCCGAGGACTAGCCATCTCTCAGATTGGATAAACAGCCAAACAGAAGGTAACATTTTAAATTCACACAAGTGTTGCATAGTGCATATGAAACAAGTTTTCATCATACAGGATCACACAAGCAAGTTTACTCAAATATTACATCCTTTGAACATTCGTCCGCTACACGACGGGCACCCTTCAGGACACCCTCATAATAAACCTCGGGGGTGCGATGCTCCTTGCCCTGCGGCGGCCCTTCCTTGATCAGCTTCACGGCGTCTAGCTTGCCCCACTGCACCTTCACACGGGCGAATGCCCGGCGTGCACCTTCGATGCAGACGGACCGCTTGACGACCTCCAGCCATGGGTAGGCATGCACAAGCCGCCTCACCAGGCCGAAGTAGCTGTTCGGAAAGGCGTCGCCAGGCCACAGCCGGACTATAAGGCGCTTCATGGCCTGTTCGGCTGCCTTGTGCAGCTCGACCATCTGCCTTAGCTGGTCGCTCAGAGGCATTGGGTGTTCGGTCCCAGTATACTGAGACCAAAACCGCTTCTCCATTGAGCTTCCCTCCTCGGCCTGGTAAGACTGTGCGGCATCCGACACGCTGCGGGGCAAATCCGCGAATTCTCCTGGAGAGCTCCGAATTTGGGTAAGTAATCGGTAATTTACTTTTACATTCTTGCTCTGCATATAGAATGCCTTACCCGCCGCTATATTCTTCATTGCGTCGATCTCCTGGAGGGCCTTTTGGGCTTCAGCCTTGGCACTTTTTGTGCTCTCGAGGGCCGCGGCAAGCTCAGACTCTCGCGTCTTCGAGTCAAGCTCCAATGCCTTGTGCTTTGTCACGAGAGCCTGGAGCTCTTGTTGCACCTCGCCCGCCCGAGCCTCTTGCTTTTCTCGCTTGGTGCGCTCCTTGGCCGCTTTATCTTCGGCCTCGGACAGCGCTTGCTTTAGGGTCGCCACTTCGGTCGTGGCCCCTGGCAAATTCATGATGATCCTGTCATTTTGCAATCGCGTCTTCTTTCATATATATACATATCTATAGACAGGGTATTCCTTACCCTTGTTCTCCTCGAGCTGCCTCTTGGCAAGGCCGAGCTCTTTCTTGGACCCCTCGAGGTCCTGCTTCAGTGAGGCGACCTCCGCAGTTAGTGCGGCTGAGGCCAGCAGTGAAGCCTGCATACGCATATTGACATACTTAAATTAGACTCCTGCGATATTGTTTGATCCTCTGTTCTGCTTTTCTTTGTGAACACCGAACAAAGCATCAGGGGCTACTGTCTATGCGGTAATATTTTTCCTATATTTTAACACTTACCTCAAAGCCTGTAAGAAGGCTGGCACAGGCTTCAGTCAATCCGCTATTGGCGGACTGAACCTTCTAGACCACTGCACTCATAACCGTACGATGCTCCTCGTCGATGGAAGCGTTGCGAAGCGCTTCCAGCATATTGTCTGGCACCTCTGGATGGACAGAGGTCACCGGCACAGCCGTCTTGCCCCTCTTGGAAGGAGGCCGCCTACCCGAGTCCGGAACCACTGGAGGTTCCGGCGCGGTGTTTGGCTGAGGGCCGAACTCGGGGCCCTCAGGGGCCTCCTCCCCTCTGCCCCCGGAGTCCGGACGGTTGCCTTGAGGCACCTCCAGGACTGTCTCCCCTCGGCCCGGTGTCTCTTGAGACAATACCTTGGCATCGTCCGCAGGGCAAGGGGAGGTGGTGGTCGGAAGTGGATCGCTATCCATATCCGACGAGCCCAGGGAGCCGTCCGATGATACATCGATACTGGTTCATGGCGGCCTGCATAATCATTTTCGGCGTTAGGGAAAGTAGTGCGACAAAGGAATTCTATGAGTTACTCTGGTATCCGAATACTTACGATCTCCCCAGGGGCTTGGCCCTGGGCAACCACTCGTCTTTGCCTTCGCCGGCGGCGGTGGAACTGTCCGGAAGGAGAGTCCTTCCCTTCCTGGACCCTTCGGCCCTCCAGTTTGGGCGGCCTTCCTTTTCTTATCTCCCCCAACTGGAGGGGGAGCATCTTCTTCTTCTTCCTCGTCTTCGGGGGAGGAGTGTGCCGCAGAGTCATCGGACGATGAGTCCGATAACACCTAGGGTCGGGAACTCTTTCGGGTTCCCTTGGCCTTCTTGGTCTTCTCTGGCACCTTGTAAGGAGCCGGAGTCAGCATCTCCGTCAGGAGAGCGTTTGCTGGGCCTTCAGGAAAGGGAGCCGGACAGTCGATCTGTCCGGCCATTTCCTACCAGTCTTGTCAAAGGAACAGGAGCTTAGATCCTGCAGAGAGTCGAACTATGAAAAACAAGTATCCTGTAAGAGGTAAGACAGCTTACCGCGCTGGCTTTGCGCTTCGCGCAGAATCCGCGATCCTCAGTAGTAGGAGGAGGAACCTCGGCGCCCTTGAATAGCACCTTCCAGTCATCCTCGTGTGTTGTATCGAAGAGCTTGTTCAAAGTTTGGTACTGGGCCGGGTCGAACTCCCACAAGTTGAAGGCCCGTTGATGACATGGGAGGATCCGGCGGACGAGCATGACCTGGACTACGCTAACGAGTTTGAGCTTCTTGTTCACCATGTTTTGAATACATGTTTGGAGTCTGGTTAGCTCTTCCGAACTACCCCAGGACAGGCCCTTAGCCGTGTGGGGATGCCAGATCGGAACTCGGGGGCCGCTGCCCATGCAGGGTCACGCGGCTCGGTGATGTAGAACCACCCTGATTGCCACCCCTTTATGGTCTCCATGAAGGAGCCCTCGAGCCATGTAATGTTGGGCATCTTGCCCACCATGGCGCCTCCGCACTCTGCCTGGCGGCCGCCCACTACCTTCGGCTTGACATTGAAGGTCTTCAGCCATAAGCCGAAGTGGGGCTTGATGCAGAGGAAGGCCTCGCACACGACGATAAACGCCGATATGTTGAGGATGAAGTTCGGGGCCAGATCGTGGAAATCCAGGCCGTAGTAGAACATGAGCCCCCGGACAAATGGGTGAAGAGGAAATCCTAGTCCGCGGAGGAAATGGGTGAGGAACACTACCCTCTCATGGGGCCTGGGAGTGGGGATGAGCCGCCACTCCACTGGGAGCCGGTGCACGATGTCGTCGGGCAAGTATCCGGCTCTCCTCAGCTTCTTGACGTGTCCCTCCGTGACGGAGGAGACCATCCACCTGCCCCCCGCTCCGGACATGGTTGGAGAAGGTCGAGGTGGGAAATGCGAACTTAGGCGCTGGAGCTCGAGTGTGCGAAGGTGGATGAGCAAAGGAGGAAGAAGGTGTGGAAGAAAAGGTAAATCCTTATCCCTTTATATGGGCAGATGAAACTAAGCGTCCCCACTAGCCTGGTAAAACTCGCTTATCCCCCAAGCGCCGTAGTCGATGGCGCGGTTGGGTTACCCACACCCGTATTGATGAGAATCCCGTGATAAGGGGACACGATCTCTGCTTTGACAAGACGTGTCAAAAAAAACTGCCTCGCGTTATGTGCGGGGCTAGTTAAAGGAAACAGTTCGAATAATCACCCAGCCGTGACATAATGCCGTTGCCAAAACAAGTCAGCACTTTGGATTTGTGGAAATATTATTCTCTCTAGGGTGGTATGTGGAACTTATTTTGCAGGGTCGGACACTATTCTTATATTCAAATTCTTCCGTGGTATATTCGGAGGAGGAACCAGCCTTGCAATGCCGAAGACAATACTGCACGCCGGACTAAACGTCATTGAAAGCCTGGTTCAGGGGAAACTGTGGGAGTCCTGGATTAGGGGGTCTCCGGACAGCCGGACTATATCCATTGGCCGGACTTTTATACTATGAAGATACAAGATTGAAGACTTCGTCTCGTGTCCGGATGGGACTCTACTTGGCGTGGAAGGCAAGCTAGGCAATACGGATATGTATATCTCCTCCTTTGTAACTGACCTTGTGTAACCCTAACCTCTTTGGTGTCTATATAAACCAAAGGGTTTTAGTCCGTAGGACAACATACAATCATACCATAGGCTAGCTTCTAGGGTTTAGCCTCTCCAATCTCGTGGTAGATCTACTCTTGTACTATCCATATCATCAATATTAATCAAGCAGGACGTAGGGTTTTACCTCCATCAAGAGGGCCCGAACCTGGGTAAAACATTGTGTCCCTTGCCTCCTGTTACCATCGGCCTAAGACACACAGTTCGGGACCCCCTACCCGAGATCCGCCGGTTTTGACACCAACACCCATCATTGGAATATACAAGCCAAGTTCTATAATGAAAAATCCCCACTAGTATGTGAAAGTGACGAAATGAGAGACTCTCTATCATGAATATCATGGTGCTACTTTGAAGCACAAGTGTGGTAAAAGGATAGTAGCATTGCCCCTTCTCTCTTTTTCTCTCATTTTTTATTTGGGCCTTTTCTCCTTTTTTTAATGGCCTCTTTTTTTTCATCCGGAGTCTCATCCCGACTTGTGGGGGAATCATAGCCTCCATCACCCTTTCCTCACTGGAACAATGCTCTAATAATGATGATCATCACACTTTTATTTTCTTACAACTCAACAATTATAACTCGATAGTTAGAACAAAATATGACTCCATATGAATGCCTCCGGCAGTGTACCGGGATATGCAATGACTCGTGAGTGACATGTATGAAAGAATTATGAATGGTGGCATTGCCACAAATACGATGTCAACTACATGATCATGCTAAGCAATATGACAATGATGGAGTGTGTCATAATAAACGGAACGGTGGAAAGTTGCATGAAAATATATCTCGGAATGGCTATGGAAATACCATAATAGGTAGGTATGGTGGCTGTTTTGAGGAAGGTATATGGTGTAGCGGTGAAAGGTGCGCGGTATTAGAGGGGCTAGCAATGGTGGAAGGAAGAAAAGTGCGTATAATCCATGGACTCAACATTAGTCATAAAGAACTCATATACTTATTACAAAAATCTACAGTTATCAAAGCAAAGTATTACGCGCATGCTCCAAGGGGGATAGATTGGTAGGAAAAGACCATCGCTCGTCCCCGACCGCCACTCATAAGGAAGACAATCAAATAATAAATCATGCTCCGACTTCATCACATAACGGTTCACCATACGTGCATGCTAGTGGAATCACAAACTTTAACACAAGTATTTCTCAAATTCACAACTACTCAACTAGAACTACTTTAATATCACCATCTTCATATCTCAAAACAATTATCAAGCATCAAACTTCTCATAGCATTCAACACACTCATAAGAAAGTTTTTACTATTCTTGATACCAAGCATATTAGGATTATTTAAGCGAATTACCATTCTATTTAAGACTCCCAAAATAATCTAAGTGAAGCATGAGAGATCAATAGTTTCTATAAAACAAATCCACCACCGTGCTCTAAAAGATATAAGTGAAGTACTAAAGCAAACTATATAACTCAAATGATATAAGTGAAGCACATAGAGTATTATAACAAATTCCAAATCATGTATGGCTCTCTCACAAGGTGTGTACAACAAGGATGATTGTGGTAAACTAGCAAATAAAGACTCAAATAATACAAGACACTCCAAGCAAAACACATATCATGTGGTGAATAAAAATATAGCTCCAAGAAAAGTTACCGATAGAAGTAGACGAAAGAGGGGATGCCTTCCGGGGAATCCCCAAGCTTTGGCTTTTAGGTGTCCTTAGATTATCTTGGGGGTGCCATGGGAATCCCCAAGATTAGGCTCTTGCAACTCCTTGTTCCTTAATCCATCTAATCTTTACCCAAAACTTGAAAACTTCACAACACAAAACTCAAAGTAGAAAATCGAAAGAAAACAAAAGACCACTTCAAGGTACTGTAAATAACTCATTATTTATTTATATTGGTATTAAACCTACTGTATTCCAACTTATCTATGGTTTATAAACAATTTACTAGCCATAGATTCATCAAAATAAGCAAACAACACACGAAAAACAGAATCTGTCAAAAACAGAACAGTCTGTAGTAATCTGTATCTAGCGCAAGATATGGAACCCCAAAAATTCGAAACTAAATTGCTGGACGTGAGGAATTTATCTATTAATAATCTTCAAAAAGAATTAACTAAATAGTACTTTCCAAATAAAAATGGCAGCAGTTCTCGTGAGCAGTAAAGTTTCTGTTTTTTACAGTAAGATATCAAGACTTTCCCCAAGTCTTCCCAACGGTTCTACTTGGCACAAACACTAATTAAACAAAAAAACAACCAAAACAGAGGATAGGTAAATTATTTATTACTAAACAGGAGCAAAAAGCGCTATTGTTTAACACCCCTAGATAGGCATAAAACGCAAGGATAGATCTAGGTATTGCCATCTTTGGTTGGTAATCCATAAGTTGCTCTCATAATAGATTCATAAGGTAATTTAATTTTCTTCATAGGAAAGTTTTCCATGCCTTTCCTTAACGAAAATTGGAATCTAATATTTCCTTCCTTCATATCAATAATTGCACCAATCGTTCTAAGGAAAGGTCTACCAAGGATAATAGGACATGAAGGATTGCAATCAATGTCAAGAACGATAAAATCTATGGGCACATAATTCCTATTTGCAACAATAAGAACAGCATTGATTCTTCCCATAGGTTTCTTAATAGTGGAATCCGCAAGGTGCAAGTTTAGAGAGCAATCATCAAAATCACGGAAACCAAACAAATCAAACAAAGTCTTTGGAATCATGGAAACACTAGCACCCAAATCACATAAAGCATAGAACTCATGATCTTTAATTTTAATTTTAATAGTTGGTTCCCACTCATCATAAAGTTTTCTAGGGATATAAACTTCCAACTCAAGTTTTTCTTCATAAGATTTCATCAAGGCATCAACGATATGTTTAGTAAACGCTTTATTTTGACTATAAGCATGAGGAGAATTTAGCACAGATTGCAACAAGGAAATACAATCAATCAAAGAGCATTTTTCATAATTAAATTCCTTGAAATCCAAAATAGTGGGTTTAGCAAAATCTAGGGTTTTAATTTCTTCAATCCCACTTTCATTAAATTTAGCATTAAGATCTAAAAACTCTGAATTTTTGGAACGCCTTCTAGCTAAAGGTGGATCATATTCAGTCCCATCATTATTAAGATTCATATTGCAAAATAAAGATTAATAGGGGACACATTAATAACTTTTAGATCTTCATCTTTATTTTCATAGGAACTAGAAGAACATGCTCTAATAAAGGCATCTATCTTAGCACGCATCCTAGCGGTACTTTCTTTGCACTCATCAATGGAAATTCTCATGGCTTTGAGAGACTCATTGATATCATGCTTAGGAGGAATAGATCTAAGTTTCGAAGAATCAACATCAAGAGAAATTCTATCAACGTTCCTAGCCATCTCATCAATCTTAAGCAATTTTTCTTCAATCAAAGCATTGGAATTCTTTTGCGAAGTAATAAATTCTTTAATATTAGATTCAAAATCAGAGGGCATCTTATTATAATTTCCATAAGAATTGTTGTAGGAATTACCATAATTATTAGAGGGATTACTAGGATAAGGCCTAGAATTAAAGTTTCCTCTATACGCGTTGTTGCCAAAATAATTCCTACCAACAAAATTCACATCCATAGATTCATTATTATTCTCAATCAAAGTAGACAAGGGCATTTCATTAGGATCATAAGAGACACTCTTACTAGCAAATAATTTCATAAGTTCATCCATCTTTCCACTCAAAACATTAATTTCTTCTATTGCATGCACCTTTTTATTAGTAGATCTTTCAGTATGCCATTGAGAATAATTAACCATAATATTATCTCGGAGTTTAGTAGCTTCTCCTAAAGTGATTTCCATAAAAGTGCCTCCCGCGGCCGAATCTAAAAGATTTCTAGCAGCAAAATTAAATCCGTCATAAATTTTTTTGTATAATCATCCACAAATTTAAACCATGAGTAGGGAAATTACGTATCATTAATTTCATCCTCTCCCAAGCTTGTGCAACATGTTCATGATCAAGTTTCTTAAAATTCATCATATCGTTTCTAAGGGAGATGATCTTAGCGGGAGGAAAATACTTAGACATAAAAGCATCTTTGCACTTGTTCCAAGAATCAAAACTGTTTTTAGGCAAAGACGAAAACCAAGCTTTAGCATGTTCTCTAAGCGAAAAAGCAAATAGCTTCAATTTAACAATATCATTGTACACATCTTTCTTCTTTTGCATATCACACAAATCAATGAAGCTATTTAGATGGGTAGTGGAATCTTCTCTAGGAAGGCCGGAAAACGAATCTTTCATGACAAGATTCAGCAAGGCAACATTAATTTCACAAGATTCAGCATTGGTAAGAGGAGCAATCGGAGTGCTAATAAAATCATTGTTGTTGGTATTGGTCAAGTCACACAATTTAGTGTTATCTTGAGCCATCGTGATAAGCAAGCAATCCAACACACAAGCAAACAAAAAGCAAGCGGGCAAAAAGAGGCAAATAGAGAAAGAGAGGGAGCATGGAGAGAGAGAGGGCGAATAAAACGGCAAGGGTGAAGTGGGGGAGAAGAAAACGAGAGGCAAATGGAAAATAATGTAATGCGGGAGATAAGGATTGTGATGGGTACTTGGTATGTTGACTCTTGCGTAGACTCCCCGGCAACGGCGCCAGAAATGGCTCGTTGTCGGGAATCAGATCTTGACTTGCACAAACCTCCCCGGCAACGGCGCCAGAAATTCTTCTTGCTACATCTTGAGCGCTGCGTTGGATTTCCATGAAGAGGAAAGGATGATGCAACAAAGTAGCGTAAGTATTTCCCTTGGTTTTTGAGAACCAATGTATCAATCCAGTAGGAGGTTGTGCGCGCGTCCCTAGTACCTATACAAAACAAATAACTCCTCGCAACCAACACGATAAGGGGTTGTCAATCCCTTCACGGTCACTTACGAGAGTGAGATTTGATAGATATGATAAGATAATATTTTTGGTATTTTTGTGATAAAGATGCAAAGTAAAAAGCAAAGGAAATAACTAAGTATTGGAAGATTAATATGATGAAGATAGACCCGGGGGCCATAGGTTTCACTAGTGGTGTCGGTGTACTAAAGTAGGGGTACCCTTAGTACCCCGAACTTGTGCACGGGCAGTCGCAGCGTCCCGCGGCAAGGCCTGCCAGGTCACCGCCAAGATCCTCCGTGGTCCCTTTGAAGACCATTCCAGAACAAAGTACTCAAGACAAGACCCCGGCAAGAGGAGCTTGCCGGGAAGAAGGCAAGGCCCCGGCAAGAGGAGCTTGCCGGGAAGGCCATCAGAAGCGTCCTAAGGCCCCGGCAAGAGGCGCTTGCCGGGAAGGCCATCCAAGGCATTCCAAGGAACTTGCCGCGGCGCGCTACGCGCCCCGGCAAGGCCCGGTGAGCAACAAGCTCCCGGGAGCGACGAGTCGGTGGCCGCGGCAAGGCGCTTGCCGTGGCAAGCCCCCACTCCACGCCCGCGCTCCAGCACATCCACCCACGTGTCGCTCCGGGGCCCCTCCCAAGCGCACGTGGCAGGAGGCTGTGCAGCTAGGGGCGTGCGGTGGCACGCAGGCGCTGACAAGACAACCATCGTGGCAAGACGGTGGCGTCCCTAGCGGTCCCTTTCGGTACTGTTTAGGTGACACAGACGGGCATTTAATGCCCTTGTCCCCTGCCGTCAGGGTTAGGTATGATAACACTGTAGCCGCTAGCTGTGCCTACTACAGCACCTAGCTGTGCCTACCCACGGCACCCTTTTCCACTTTTGCCCTCCGTTGCCCTATGTCGGTAACCCCTTGAGCATATAAAAGGAGGCCCGGGGCAACGTAGAGGGGGGTTCAGCAATTCCACACACTCACGCTCGATCTCAGGTTCAGCAATTCCACACACCCACACTCGGTCTCGCTCCCGAGCTAGAAATCAATAACAATCCACAAAGCAGGAGTAGGGTTTTACGCATCCGTGTGGCCCGAACCTGGGTAAATCGTTCGCATGCTTCGCCTCGATTTACTCCTCACACGACCAAACCGCCCGCGCGCTTCGCCTCGATCCCCGCCGAACCAAAAAGGGACCCGGTCCGCCGGTCCCATAGGTTCCCGTGGATCAGAAACCCCGACATCTCTGGCACGCCAGGTAGGGGGCGTCGAAGTGGTGTGAATCAGATCCGGCGTTCTCGCGGGCTAGATCTTCATCTTCTTCATCGATCTTCGCCATCTTCGTCAACATGCCGCCGAAGAAGAAGGTTTCGGAGGCAGCTGCTCCGTCCGCTCCGAGCCACCCACCGCCGGAGCAAACGGCCGGTGGGGCAGGCGCCGGCGGAGGAACACGCGTCGACGAGGGAACTCGCGGTGCTGCCAGGTCCCAGGGCAAGGTTGCGCTGCCCATCGGCGGCGTGGCCGGCTCCCACAACGACCGGGCGCACTCCAAGACCTCGGCGTCCGTGCATGCACCGCGCCCATCTCAGGAGGCGCGGGACCGGCAGCGTCATGGTACTCACGGCACCATGCGCTCGCTGGATCCAGATCGAGCTGGTGGATCTCAGAGCGCCCAAGACCACCATGCACGTCAACACACCCATTACAGATAAGTTGCCAAAGCCTGAGCAACCAGATCTCTAATTTTTGAGTTATCTCCCCTGGATCGGCACACTTTGTATGAGAAGCCTGTGCGCGGAGGAGCCAACTCGTAGCTGGCTGCGCACTTGCGTTGTTTCGAGCTCGCTCAACAGCATTAGGTGAGCTGCGGCTGGTTGCCACACTAGCCGCGCCCTTGCATTCTTTTGAGCCTGCTCAACAACGTAAGTTAGCTGCGGCTAGTTGCTACACTAGCCGCGCCCTTACTTTGCTTCGAGCCCCACTCAGCAACTTAAGTGAGCTGCAGCCGGCTGCGACAAGGTTTCTTGCCGGTAGCGGCACCGCCAGTTCCGCGCTCAGCGCTCGCGGTCTGGGTGCCTGCACTGGCAAGTTCCCTAAAAGCGAAGGGTAAAAACATACAAAGTTGACGCCGAAGTGGGAAGGCCCTTACCGGGTGAAACAACTCACTGGGCCCGGCGCTGTCCGCCTTGAGACCGAAGATAGCATCCCAGTGAGCAACTCCTGGAACATCGAGCATCTTCGTAAGTTTTACCCGTAAGGCGCGGTTGTCGGAACCCGTTCCGGCAACCACCTCTTGTACAAAGTCTTGCCGCTGTTGCATGTGATCCTTTGTACGAGGCCGGGCGCAGATCCCGTGCGCAGCAGAGCCCGCGTGCTCCGCACATTTTGTCGATTTTATGCTTTCTATTTTCTGGCATATATGATCTGACATTTGTGCAGCACCAACCCCACGGTAAGCGATAACGAGCCGCAAGGCTCTATATCTTTATTTTCTCTTCTTTCTTTTCTTCCTTCTTCCAAGGAAGGAAAGGATCCCTCGCCCACAAGTTTGCCGGGGGGGAAGGGAGAAGATAAGGGTATGGACCAGGCGTCGTTCAAGAATTTCGTCTTACCGGGAAGCAAACGACAGAAAAGCTAAGTTGCCAAAGTTTGAGCAGCCAAATCTTTTAAATTTTAAGTTATCTCCCTTGAACGACTGCACTTTGTATGGGAAACCTGTGCGCGGAGGATCCAACTCGTAGCTGGCTGCGCCCTTGCGTTGTTTCGAGCTCGCTCAACAACATTAGATGAGCTGCGGCTAGTTGCTACACTAGCCGCGCCCTTGCATTGTTTTGAGCCTGCTCAACAACGTAAGTTAGCTGCGGCTAGTTGCTACACTAGCGGCGCCCTTACTTTGTTTCGAGCCCCGCTCAGCAACTTAAGTGAGCTGCAGCTGGCTGCGACAAGGTTTCTTGCCGGTAGCGACACCGTCAGTTCCGCGCCCAGCGCTCGCGGTCCGGATGCCTGCACCGGCAAGTTCCCTAAAAGCGTAGGGCAAAAGCATACAAAGGGAGGAGTCAAGTAAAGGGAATAACATTGCAATGGCTACCCAGAAGAAAGTTATATTACAAAATAGCTTGTCGCAGCTCTAATAAATGTTTTCTATGACATAGTTAGCAGTGACAAGGAAAGAAGGAAGCCAGCGGCCTAGTCGACGCGGTCGCCCTCGACCCTCTTGATCCCGCTCACCTTGTCCACAATGGGGGCGACAAGGGCCTTGAGCTCTTCCTGATCGATATCAGGCGGCAAGGATCTGAGGACGTTGTGGAGGCGGAGGCCTGGATTGCGGAAGGCCACCTTCATCAACACCTTCTGAAGGGCTCCCGCACAGATCTCGCGCGACTCGTCGGCCAGCCGCTTCGGGATCTCATCCAAGAGCCGCTGGAGCGCCGTCGCCACGCCTTGGAAGAACATAGTGAGCTTGGTGCTAGGTTGGAGGTTCTCGTCGGAGGAGTACCCGAAGTCCTCCACCCCCAGCTGCGCCAGCTCCTTGTCGATGTCCCCGGCGGCGTTCACGAGGCTTTCTGTCCAGTGCTCCACCGTATCCCTAAAGGCGTTTTGGGTGGTGGCAGCACTCTCCAGCAACGCCTTGTCGGCATCGATCTCCTTCTTCAGGGCCGCCTCCCGCTCCTTGGCGCCGTCCAGCGCGTTGGTCAAAGCGACCAGCCTTGACTCGAGGGCGGCGTTGGAGTCCTTGGCGGCGCTGAGCTCTTCGCCATATGCTTTGCGGTCAGCCTCTAGCTGCACCACCTTCATCTCCAGAAGCTTTTTGGCGGCCTCGGCAGCGGCGGCAGCATCCTCCGCTTGCTTGAGGGCTCCGCCCAGCTTCTCCTCACGCGCGGCAAGCTCCTCCTCGTGAGCGTCGAGGTCGACCTTCCGCTGCGCCTGCTCGCCCTCTTCCGCGGCTAGCTTCACAACGGCAAGTCGCTGCAGCTCTTCGGCTTCGGCCTTCTCGAGGAGAAAGGCCTTCTTCGCCTCAGCGAGCTGCTCCCGCTCCTCCGCCAGGGATCGGAGAGCTTCCCGGTGGAAACCCCCGAGCTCGTCTGCGCGCTTCTCAATGTCTGCTCCCGCCTTCGCGACCAGCGCCTCGCGGGACTCCAGCTTGGCTTGTCGCGCGCGGTAGAGCGACATCAACCTGCGCAGCAGCCGCTCCTCTTCGGGCTCGTTGCTGCTGCTGCTCGGCGCGTCGACCAGCTTCAGTCCCGCGGAGGCGAGCACCTCCCCGTCGAAGACCTCCCCCTCGGCCGGCGCTCTGGAGCTTGATGCCCAGGGGAGGTTGATGAAGACGCCTTCGCCGGCTTTCAAGTAAACGCCCGGCTGGGGCTCCTCGATGCTTGGCGCTGCAGCCTCGGCGGACGGGTCGGCGGTCGGTGCAGCGCCTGGCGCTCCTGCGGCCTCTGTGCCGTCAGTACGATCGCCAGATCCCTCGCCAGCCGCCGCGGTGCCAGCTTTGGCGGCCTCGGCGCTGGCGGCGTCGCCACCACCGGCTGCGTCCTCAGCGGCGACCTCGATCTCCATCCGCTCCGCAGCGGATGGGTCTGATGGCCGGCAAAGCGGGGGGAGAGTCAGACAAGATCCAGCCAAAAACTCAAAGAGACCAGAAGAAGAAGAACCCAAGGGAAGACTTGAAGCAAGGAGATTACCTGCGCTGGGCTCGGTGGCCATGGTCTCTGCCGCTGGGGGGATGCTGGTGCCGTCCCTTGGCGGAGAGCTTCCCCTTGCCGGAGAGCCACCCCCTGCCGAAGAATCTGTTGCCGGAGAATTTTCCCTGGGCGGCGTAGTTGAAGCAGATGGCATGCCGGGGGCTTTCTCCGGACGCTCCTGGTGAGGCTGCTCTGCTCCTACACAAGGCAACAAGCGGATATCAGCAAAGACAAGTACCCATGCGCGCCTCACCGCGGCAAAAAGTTCACACACTTACGCTGGGGGCTGCCATGGAGGAAAGTCGCCAGGTCCGGCAAGGTTGTCTCGGGCGCGCCACCTGCTGTCGCAGTGGGCACGTCCTCGACGATGACCACCGGGGCCTTAGCTCTCTTTGCCGCTCTCTGGGCCAGAGTCCTGAAAAGGAGCAGGCTCAGGGAAAGGCAATTGAGAAGCAAGAACAACAACAAGAACCGAAGAAATGCGAGTGCAGCAAGAGAAGCTTACTCTTCTTCATCCTCCTCGTCGGAGCTCAGCGCGGAGAAGTCGAAACCCGGCGCGCTCCCAGAGCGAGGAGGCGGAGGAGAAGCTTCCCTTGGCCGCTTAGCGGGAGCAGTGGTGGCGGTCTGAGAAGACCCCGCTCCGGCTGTCGGGACGGCACGGGAAGCGGCAGGGACCGAAGGGGTGGTCCGGTTGGGCCCCGCTCCAGTTGCCGTCCTAGCATGAGGCGCTCCCGCAGCAACGGTGTTTGCCGTGGTCGAGCGCGTCACGCGGCGTGGCGACTGTTGACCCGCTTGCCGCTCCGCCTCATCGCCAACCTTGCGGAGAGGCCTCCTGGGCGGCGTTGGGGCCTCTGATTCTGGTGGGCTGTCCGGAGGCAAGGAGGAAGAGGAGTCGACTTGCCGCGAGCTGCCTGTATATTTGGTAGGCTCGCTCGGCTCAGCATCTTGCCCGGCAAGCCCCTCCTTGCCGGCAGACTCCCCTTGCTTGCCACAGCTCGCCACTTCCGCCGCGTCTGCTTCCGCGGTGGTGAACCCAAACTCGCCCGCGGCTGCGGCTGCCGCCGCCTCCTCCAGCCTGGTGGCGATGCGCGCCATCTCCGCGTCAGTGGTGTCGTGGGTGAGGCCGTCTTTCTCGTCGGGGCGGACGGCCACTTCCACCAAGTTGTCGAAGAAGTGCTGCACGACCTCGTCGGCAGGCTCCTGCCAAGTTGGCACAATCCCGTGCGAGTCGCATTCCGGCATCATTGCAAGGATGCGATCGAGCACGGAGTTGTTGCACAAAGGCACGGCGCCCCCCGGCAACCTGAACACCTCGGGATGCTGGGGGTCAGACCTGAACAGCTCCTGCAGCATCGCATGGAGCTCCAGAACTGTGAAGTTGTAGTTAAGGCCCGGCCGCAGCCTCATAATGTCTGCCGCGTTCTTGAACTCCCAAGTTGGCCTCCCCCGCTCTTGCAGGGGGGCGATGCGGCGGCGGAGGAAATCTGCGCCAACCGCGCCGACAGTGAGCCCGGCATTCTGGAGGCGCAGGATCCTGGTGACGGTGATCCCCAGCCTGTCGTCCTCCGGGGCCAGGACGCTCCAGTCGTCGCCGCACGCCACCGGGGTTTGGCGCCGGGCGGTGAAAGGCTGCGGACTCTCCTCGACAATCCAGCACCAATCAGCCCTCCACTCCTCCCACTTGCTGCGGAACTCTCCCTCCAGATAGGTCTCCTTCTTGCCGGTCCTCGAGATCCAGGCGATTCCGCCGGATAGAGGCTCTCCCCTCTCTACTCAAGGAGTGAAGAAATGGCGGAAGAGGGCTACGTTGGGAAGAACTCCGACAAAGTTTTCGCACAGATGCGCGAAAACTGCCATTGTCAGAACGGCATTGGGGGTGAAGTCGAGGAGGTGGAATCCATAGGTGTTCATGACATCACAGAAGAAATCAGAGAAAGGCGGGCAGAGCCCGCAGTGGAAGAACAATGCGAAGAAGGCGTATCCAGTCGGAGCCTCCTTGCAAGCAGCGGTGGGGAGTACCTTTGTGCGCGGATGCGCGCGCGTCTCCGCTGACCAGAACAAAGAATAGTCCTCCCACAGCTCCTTCGCGCCGAGCCTGGGGGGAAAACAGCCCGCGTCTTCCGCAGCGCCGCGAGCCGATGCGCCTCGGTCGTCTTCACGATCTTCCCCCTGTTGGCTTTCGGAGCCATGGCGGAAGCAGTGGAGGGGGTCAACGGCGTTGGTGGTGCTGGCGGCGGTGGGGGGCGAAGCGCTGCCCTCTCTTTCTCTCTGCTTTGGGGAGGCGAGGGGGCGGCGGAGATTTCTGAGATTGGGAACGGCAACGGGCGAATGGCCCGGCTGCCCCTGTTTCCCCTGCTTATAAGGGGGGGAGGGGGGCGGACGTTCCACATTTCGAGAAAAGGAAACCCCACGACCTCTCCCACGACGCCGCATTCAACGCGTACCGTTCGGGGGGAGGGCGCGGGGGAAGCGGAGGAAGATTCGGCGTGACCTAGGCCGCGTGTGCCCGTGCACTGTTTTGGGCCTGACCCAACAGCGCTCGGCACCGTGTCTGGCCCATGCCCGGGGGCTCCTGTCGGTGTACTAAAGTAGGGGTACCCTTAGTACCCCAAACTTGTGCACGGGCAGTCGCAGCGTCCCGCGGCAAGGCCTGCAAGGTCACCACGAAGATCCTCCGTGGTCCCTTTGAAGACCATTCAAGAACAAAGTACTCAAGACAAGACCCCGGCAAGAGGAGCTTGCCGGGAAGAAGGCAAGGCCCCGGCAAGAGGCGCTTGCCGGGAAGGCCATCCAAGGCATTCCAAGGAACTTGCCGCGGCGCGCTACGCGCCCCGGCAAGGCCCGGTGAGCAACAAGCTCCCGGGAGCAACGAGTCGGCTGCCGCGGCAAGCCCCCACTCCACGCCCGCGCTCCAGCACATCCACCCACGTGTCGCTCCGGGGCCCCTCCCAAGCGCACGTGGCAGGAGGCTGTGCAGCTAGGGGCGTGCGGTGGCACGCAGGCGCTGACAAGACAACCATCGTGGCAAGACGGTGGCGTCCCTAGCGGTCCCTTTCAGTACTGTTTAGGCGACACAGACGGGCATTTAATGCCCTTGTCCCCTGCCGTCAGGGTTAGGTATGATAACACTGTAGCCGCTAGCTGTGCCTACTATAGCACCTAGCTGTGCCTACCCACGGCACCGTTTTCCACTTTTGCCCTCCGTTGCCCTATGTCGGTAACCCCTTGAGCATATAAAAGGAGGCCCGGGGCAACGTAGAGGGGGGTTCAGCAATTCCACACACTCACGCTCGATCTCAGGTTCAGCAATTCCACACACCCACACTCGGTCTCGCTCCCGAGCTAGAAATCAATAACAATCCACAAAGCAGGAGTAGGGTTTTACGCATCCGTGCGGCCCGAACCTGGGTAAATCGTTCGCGTGCTTCGCCTCGATTTACTCCTCACACGACCAAACCGCCCACGCACTTCGCCTCGATCTGCTCTTTGCGCGACCTCCGCCCCCCGCCGAACCAAAAAGGGACCCGGTCCGCCGGTCCCATAGGTGCCCGTGGATCAAAAACCCCGGCAAGTGGCTTCTCTTAAGAGCATAAGTATTTTACGGTGCCACTGCAGGACATGATTCAAATGCCGGTGCCACCTACCAACACATGATTCAAACATGCCTGGAGAAACAAATCGTCAAGATAGTTGAAGCATATGTGGACAACATCGTCATCAAGACTAAGCACGTCGAGTCATTAATAGATGACTTACGTCTCACATTCGACAATCTCCGGACATATGACATTAAGCTCAATCCGGAAAAATGTGTCTTCGGCATCCCCTCTAGAAAACTACTGGGCTTCATTGTTTCCAGTAGAGGAATCGAGGCAAATGCAGCCAAAATCCGAGCTTTATCACAATTGGCTACACCAACATACCCTAAACAGGTCCAAAAACTAGCTGGATGCATGGCAGCTTTAAGCTGCTTTATCTGCAGACTAGGAGAAAAAGCAGTGCCACTTTATCAACTTCTCCGACGCACTGATTACTTCGAGCGGACAGATGCATCAACAGCCGGATTGGAAGAAATAATGGCTCTTTTAGCAAGAAACCCAATCCTAGCTGCGCCAAGCGTCAGCGAAGCAATGTTATTATACATATCTGCAACACACCAGGTGGTGAGTGAAGTACTCGTCGTCGAACAAGAGGAGGATAGACACAAATTCCCGCTCCAGAAGCCAGTATACTATGTATCCACTATCCTAACTCCATGCAAATCCCGGTACCCTCATTATCAAAAGATAGCGTACGCGGGCTTCATGGCATCCTGGAAGCTATGACACTATTTCCAAGAGTGCTCGATCACGGTGGCTTCCGAAGTTCCACTAAACGACATAATAAACAATCATGCCACGGGCCGGATTGCCAAGCGGGCCATTGAGCTCCTTCCATTCGATATAACATATAAGCCACGCCGGGCCATCAAATCCCAAGTACTGGCAGACTTCGTTGCCGAATGGACAGAAGCCTAACTCCCTAAAGAGTACGACACATATTCCCACTGGGTCATGCACTTCGATGGTTCCAAAATGCTGGCGGGCTTAGGGGTGGGTGTTGTCTTAACATCCCCTACTAGAGATACAGTTCAATACGTACTCCAAATATTATACACAAACTGCAATAATGCAGCCGAATACGAGGCCTTGTTGCATGGTCTTCGAATGGCTGTCTCCATGGGCGTACAACGCCTAGAAGTGCGCGGGGACTCGAACCTCGCATATCTCAAATAAATGGAGATTTTGATGCCATGGATCTGAAGATGGCGGCCTACCGTAACGTAGTTCTCAAAATGTCGGCTCGGTTCGAGGGGCTCGAGTTTCACCATGTGGCTCGAGAAAGTAATCAAGCGGCGGATGTCCTTGCTTGCATCGGCGCCAAGCGTGACCCCGTCCCACCTAACATCCTTTTGGAAAGGCTTTTCAAGCCATCCGTCATGTGGCAAGGGGAGAGCGGCAACGTTAGTCCGGATCCGACCATAACCCCAGATTCCCAACATACCGATATCATCGGAGGCACAGCCATCGAAATAACACCGTCGGCCCATCTTATCATGGCAGTAATTGCCCCATGGACCGAACCGTTCTTGGACTACCTCAATAGGCGAGAGCTCCCTGAGGATCAGAATGAGTCTCGCTACATTATTCGGCATTCGAAAGCCTATATGGTCCACGAAGGAGAACTCTACAAGAAAAGTGCTACCGGAGTACTTCAAAGATGTATCTCCAAGGAAGAGGGGCGGCAGCTCTTGGCTGAAATTCATGCCGGTCTCGGTGGTCACTATGTCGCAGCTTGGGTCCTTGTAAGCAAGGCCTTTCGTACAGGTTTCTATTGGCCGACGACCCGAGCAGATGCATAGGACCTTGTCCAACATTGCGTTGGATGCTAGCATTTTGCCAACCAAAGCCATATGCCACCCATTGCTCTACAAACAATCCACGTCACTTGGCCTTTCTCGGTCTGGGGGCTTGACATGGTTGGACCCCTTAAAGGAGGCAGCCATAAGAAAAAATATCTGCTAGTCATGATAGATAAGTTCACTAAGTGGATAGAGGCCAAACCAGTTAAAACGGCCGAAGTTGGACCAGTGATAGACTTTATATCCGGTGTTGTGCACTGTTACGGTGTCCCACACAACATCATCACCGACAACGGCTCTAATTTTACATCCGATGAGGTGAAAGGCTGGTGTGCTAATCTAGGCATTAATCTTGATTACGCCTCCGTCTATCATCCGCAAACAAACGGTCAACTCGAACGAGCCACTGGTCTTATTATGAGAGACATCAAACCCAGACTAGTGTGGTCTTTGAAAGAATCAGACAAGCACTGGGTTGAGGAGCTCGACTCCATACTCTGGGGGCTGTGGACCACGCCCAATCGCACTACCGGATATACACCTTTCTTCATGGTGTACGGCGCAGAGGCTGTGTTACCCTGTGACATTATTCATGACTCACCTCGAGTGCACATGTACAAAGAGAGAGAGGTCGAGCTTGATCGGCAGGACAGCTTAGATGCCTTGGAGGAGGAGCGCGATGTTGCAAAAGCCCGTTCCGCATTTTATCAACAGCAGGACCGCAGATATCAAAGCAGAGAATTACGATCCAAGACTTACAATGTTGGCGAACTCGTTCTACGCTTGCCGCAGAAGAAAAAGGACAAACTCAAGCCCAAGTGGGAGGGTCCCTTCATCATTGACAAAGTTCTCACTGGAGGAGCATACCGCCTGCGTGATACATCAGAAAACCGCCTAGAACCGAACCCCTGGAATGCGGCCAGACTCCAAAGATTCTATGACTAGTGTCGAACCCTTCGTTTGGTTCCTCCTCCCTATTGTTTACATTATTTTTATCCTCTATTTTCGCCCTCTTTTATTAGCCTTAATGCTTTCGTGTGGCTAAACCATACACCTATGACATACACATTCTCAAATGTGTACGTCCACTATACCTGGGGGCTTCTTGCACAGAAGCTTATTATTGTTATCTTTCGAGCATCAAGCTCATAACATATGTGTTTTTTTCCTCATATGTACCTTTTCTTCGCCATTATATGCATCTATATGACTTAAGTTTTGGCCATGTTGGGTTGCCTGGCTCCTGTGCTTATGCCCTACGTTCCCGTTAGTTCGGCTAGGGCATAAAGGGAGCACCTCTGCGATTGTTGGTCATCCGGATGTGTACCTCAGACTGGGTGAAGCCGAAAGCTAGCGTTATTAAGGGAATATTCAGTCGGCGGACTAAAGATGTTTTACATTTCTGCCAGTATGAACCCCCAGATGTTACCTATATTGGATGTTTTCAAGCACAGTTCGGACATGCATATTAACGCATGCACACCCAGGGAAAGGAACCCTTAACGGAGCTATTCTCTCTGGAAGATGTTTCTTACAATCACAATGTAATATAACATAGCTAGCCAGATACAACTTGTCTATTCAAGCAACTATGACCCCTACGCCTGGTGTCCACGCATACCCCGGTCTATTTTACCGCTCGAGTATTTGGAAACACTCCACACCTTCGGGTGCAGAGGTCGAAGCGAAAAGGTCGGCCATGACAATTGTTTTACAGTCCGGCTAGGAACAAATATATTAAGGAAAGTACATAGTCACCTGGACTCAAAAACTTCCTCCTCTATATCGTCCAACAGGCTGTCTAGATTACAATCCCGTTGGGAATATTTGGTAGCTACTTCTAATTGGTCATATACGAAATTATCGGGAATTTCTTTCCCATCTGACACTAGTGGTCCGACCCGGGCCATATTATTTGGATCAAGCTTGGTATACCATGTTTTTACCATGGCCCAGGCCTCTCGCGCACCTTCCCGGTAGGCTGATATCTTCCATAATTGAATACGCCGCCATTCCCCTTTGAAAATCTCCACAAGCTCCGCCATACCTCAGGGAGGAGAGGGGGATGGCCATAAAGCCTTGGCAACACTACGCATTGCCTGCCGAACTCGGTCGTACATCTGGGATAGCTCTTGTTGCAGGTCGCCTTGAGATCCGGACATTTCTTCCTCGGGACGGCCAGTCAGCATACCTACAGACATAAATTTGTCAGTTCTAGCCCTCGCCGAATTAGAGGGAGGCAAGTTTGAAAAGCATACTGAATATGCCGCCTTGTATCCTCCTATTTTCCTTGACGGCGTCAGCTAGTTGGGCTCGAACATCTTTTAGTTCTTCGCCCAGTTGGGTATGGGAACCCTGCAGTTTGTTCCTTTCATCCCTGACCCGCGTCAGCACACGTTCGCCTGCTGCATGTTGCCTTTTGCCCTCTTGTTCACTAGCCTGGGTGTCCTTTAGTTCTCTCCCTTAGTTGCTCTACTGATTCTATCAGCAGAGACACAACAGTGTTAATATAACTAGTATATGATTATACTTCTTTTCGCTGGGTAGAAACATTACCAGGTGGTGCCTCCTTGGATATTTCCAATTCGGTGGTAGCCGCATTTAGTTGAGTCTAAAATTTTTCCATCTCTTGAGACAACAGGCTATTCATCTCCATCAGTGCCTGATTATACAATGATCCTTAAATCAGTTGTATCACCTGCTTTAAGTCTCGGATGTACGCATCGGCTGAGCTGAAGGCATCGAATGCCTCGTTTGAAAAGCCGGTGTCACGGAGAGCGGCCCTCCGACGACGATGATTCATGGCGCTCTCCACTTCAAAGTTCATGATGGAAATATCATTCGAATCCTCTGCGGAAGGACAGTTCGGCGCCACTGCCGTGTCAGCCCCCATCCTGAGGGCAGGGTCTGGAACCTGACTACTGGAGGCACGACCGGGAGGATCCCCAGACATAGTCTGGCGGACACTTTACCTGATAGAATGCGGCGGATGGCATCACAATTTGATGTGGCGATCAGGAGATGTATTTTCAAAAAGAAAGCCTTACCTCTTTGACGAAGGTTCTGCTGTATTGTCGTTTGCCTTTCTCTTTGAAGACGTGCTCGGCGTGGGTGTCGCTCTCCTCGGAGATGCTTCTGGTACACGTTGTGACGTTGTGCGCCTCTGCTTTGGAACATGAAATAGTGATGTGGGTGAGGCATAATAAGGAAACTCTTTCGAAGAAGGTGTCTCTTAAGTTACTTACATGCGAAGCAAAGGAGCCAGGGCTCCTCGGCGATGATAGGTACTTCAGTACCATCGTAGCTCGTCTGATAGAATACTCCATTCTCGAGCTCCACAAATATGTCCGGATCTTCTTCGAATCCGGGGTCAAGGTCCCGGTTGTGACCCTCCGGCTGGGGGCGGGGCTATGGATCCCCTCGGTACCCTTCCGCCATTCCTGTTACTAGTGGATAGATTACTATCCATCAATAACGATTCAGGGAGAGGAGTAAAATGGTCGGATTGGAGCTCACACAGCTAGGAGGATTACACATGGAAAATCCATCTCGACATTGGAGACGAGTGAACTCCTCCTTCTCCCCTTTGTATAGTTCGGCCAATATTTTAGCCAAAGCGGCGGGGGTTTTCGGACCCTTCCGACCACAGCATGAGGCGTCTTCTTCCCCATTACAGTGCCACATGGGAAGCCCTCTCTAATGGACTGGTTGGACCCCCCGCACTATGGAGATCACCATTACCTCGATTATTTATAACCCAGACTGGGCAAGCGTCTTAATCTTTCCCATCAACTGACTGACTTCCACGCTATCCTCCTCCTCGAGGCTCCTAGGGTGCTAGCTGTGGCGTTTCTTCAATAGAGCAATTGAAAATTCGAGGAGATCCATTCGGACTGGGTCAGGAAGAGCGACGTCGTCAATATAGAACCATTCGGAAGGCCACTCTTCGGAAGCCTTCTTCGGCGTGCCGGACAGGTATTCGGTCCCGGCGATGCGCCATACCTCGGCTCCTCCCACTTCAAATATTGATCCCCCTTGATTACGAGGGACGAGGCAGAACAGTTTTCTCCATAATTTAAAATGGGCCTCACAGCCCATGACTATCTCGCATAGAGCAACGTAACCCGCGATGTGCAGGATGGAGGCGGGAGTGAAACTGTGCAGTTGGAGGCCATAATACTCCAGAAGTCCTCGGAAGAAGGGATGGATTGGAAATCCGACGCCTCTTATCAAGAAGGGTATGAAGCATACTCGATCCCCCTGGACGGATTGGGGAAATTCTCCACCTAAACCCCACCGTTGAAGGACGTCAATCCTGATCGGACGGGGACTAGATCAGCAGGACGAAGAAAGCCCTGTTTTTGCAGCTTCCTTAGCTGACCGTGAGATACGGAACATCTCTCTCAATAACCTTTTTCGGAGCGGACGAGAGGAAGAGCTGGGAGCGCTAGCCATTTTGGAGTGGTTCCTCCTAGCGAGCTCTGAGATCTATTCTCTTTAAATAGGCACCTCTCTTGTATGGTCACGGTGGTATGTGCAAAAATACCCCGACCTCTCATATTTGCTCGCCACGTGGAAGCTGAAGTCAGGAAGGCATGGAACCCGATGGGCGCGACATTTTAAGTCAGGGACTTTGAATTAATCATAGGGGGAATCCGCCTTGCAATGCCGAAGAAAATCTGTGCCAGACACCTCGTCATTGAAGTATGGTTTGGGGGCTACTGAGGGAGTCCTGGACTAAGGGGTCCTCTTGCGGCCGGCCTGTTGGACATGGGCCAGACTGTTGGGCCATGAAGATACAAGATAGAAGACTTTCTCCTGTGTCCGGATAGGACTCTCCTTTGCATAGATGGCTGATGTCTACTACACAACCTTCTTCTTGTAGACGTTTTTGGGCCTCCAAGTGCAGAGGTTTGTAGCACAGTAGTAAATTTCCCTCAAGTGGATGACCTAAGGTTTATCAATCCGTAGGAGGCGTAGGATGAAGTAGGTCTCTCTCAAGAAACCTTGCAACCAAATAACAAAGAGTCTCTTCTGTACCCAACACACCCAATACAATGGTAAATTGTATAGGTGCACTAGTTCGGCGAAGAGATTGTGATACAAGTGGTATATGGATGGTAGAGAAAGGTTTTTGTAATTAGAAAATATAAAAACAGCAAGGTAACTAATGATAAAAGTGAGCGTAAACGGTATTGCAATGCGTTGAAACAAGGCCTAGGGTTCATACTTTCACTAGTGCAAGTTCCCTCAACAATAATAACATAATTGGATCATATAACTATCCCTCAACATGCAACAAAGAGTCACTCTAAAGTCACTAAGAGCGGAGGACAAACGAAGAGATTATGGTAGGGTACGAAACCACCTCAAAGTTATTCTTTCCAATCAATCCGTTGGGCTATTCCTATAAGTGTCACATACAGCCCTAGAGTTCGTACTAGAATAACACCTTAAGAAACAAATCAACCAAAACCCTAATGTCACCTAGATACTCCAATGTCACCTCGGGTATCCGTGAGTATGATTATACGATATGCATCACACAATCTCAGATTCATCTATTCAACCAACACATAGAACCTCAAAGAGTGCCCCAACGTTTCTACTGGAGAGTCAAGACGAAAACGTGTGCCAACCCCTGTGCATAGATTCCCAAGGTCACGGAACTCGCAAGTTGATCACCAAAGCATACATCAAGTGGATCATATAATACCCCATTGTCACCACAGGTATCCCACGCAAGACATACATCAAGTGTTCTCAAATCCTTAAAGAATCAATCCGATAAGACAACTTCAAAGGGAAAACTCAATCCATTACAAGAGAGTAGAGGGGGAGAAACATCATAAGATCCAACTATAATAGCAAAGCTCATGATACATCAAGATCATATCACCTCAAGAACACGAGAGAGAGAGAGAGATCAAACACATAGCTACTAGTACATACCCTTAGCCCCGAGGGAGAACTACTCCCTCCTCGACATGGAGAGCACTGGGATGATGAAGATGGCCACCGGTGAGGGTTCCTCCCTCCGGCAGGGTGCCAGAACGGGTCTAGATTGGTTTTCGGTGGCTACGGAGGCTTCTGGCGGCGAAACTCCTGATTTATTCTACTCCCCGAAGTTTTTAGGGTATATGGGAGGAAGAAGTACGTCGGTGGACCTCCGGGCTGTCCACGAGGCAGGGGGCGCGCCCAGGGAGGGTAGGCGCGCCCCCCACCGTCGTGGGCAGCCCGAGACTCTCCTGGTCCAACTCCGATACTCCGTGGGCTTCTTCTAGTACAAAAATAACTTCCGTGAAGTTTCAGGTCAATTGGACTCCGTTTGATTTTCCTTTTCTGCGATACTCTAAATCAAGGAAAAAACAGAAACTGGCACTGGGCTCTGGGTTAATAGGTTAGTCCCAAAAATCATATGAAAGTGTATAATAAAGCCCATAAACATACAAAGTTGATAATATAATAGCATGGAACAATCAAAAATTATAGATACGTTGGAGACGTATCAATGGCCAGCTAGGTGGCTGGATGTACTATTTTCCTTTCTATGTAACCGACTTTGTACAACCCTAGTTCCCTCCGATGTCTATATAAACTGGAGGGTTTAGTCCGCAGGGACAATCATAATCAGATAGCTAGACTTCTAGGGTTTTAGCCATTATGATCTCGTGGTAGATCAACTCTTGTAACCCCCATACTCATCAATATTAATCTAGCAGGATGTAGGGTTTTACATCCATCGAGAGGGCCCGAACCTGGGTAAACATTGTGTTCCCTGTCTCCTATTACCATCAACCTCAGACACGCAGTTCGGGACCCCCTAACCGAGATCCACCGATTTTAACATCGGCAGTGGGGCCTCCTCATCGTGTGGCTTCGGTCTCATTCAGAGTAATGGATTTGCCGATATTTGTGTCTCGCCAGGGCGGCGGCCTCGGGCTTGGTGGTAGCTGAAAGAGCATGGTGCCCCCATGTGTGGTATTGGTAATTGATGACATTCTCTATGGACTAATGGTTGCCTTCAGTTATATCCGTAGGATTTGTACATAGGCATTTCTTGAATTCCATGTGTTGGTTTCAATGAGTTTATGAGATGACGAAGGTGCTATTCAAGGATTTATCCGAAGATGGTTATGTAGAAGACATGATACAAGGTTAATCAAGACTAAGTTAAAGTGTGAATCAATTTGATCAACACACAAAGCGTAGAAGATGTACCCAAAGGGATCAAGTGATCCCATGGTATGGTAAGCATTGTCCATTACGCTTTGTGTACTAACCCATGGTCTACGTGAGAGTTCTTTGTGGGGATAGGTATGTTTGCATGAGCTAGAGTAAAGAGGAAGATCTCATACAACCCATGGAGGAGGACATCAAGTGGTGATCGTCATCAAGGTTACGTGGTGCAAGTTATAGTCAAGCATCATGAAGAGACCTTGCTTGAAGCTTGCCATTGATTGTGGTGACAATGGACTTGTGAAGATGTTCCAAAGAGTGGCTCACCCATAATGGAGTATGGGGGAGCAATCTACTAGTCTTAATCAAGCCAGAGTAATCAAGAAAGGTGGTCCAACATGAGGAAGTAAGGATCATCATCATCTATCTCAAGTGGACTATGTGCAAGGCAATGGTTTGTCCTTCATGGGATTTTTATCTTACCGGTCTCATGGTGGTACTTGGGAGACCGGGTTATAGGATCGATTACCGTACTATCAAGGAGGGCTCTGAAGTTAGTAGGTTGATCATATCGTTTGTGAAGAGCTCAAACCATTGCATCCTTGCATCATCTTTCTCGGTTCTTGTTTGGTGTTTCTCCTTGTGAGTTTTAGAGCTTTTGGTCATCTTCACGACAAACTCGATTTCATCAAAAATGCAGTTCACATATGCATCTTCAGTGATGTTTTCAATGTTTGAGTTTTTGCCCGTTCTTCATTCATAGAGGTTTCACATTTGTATATGTTAGGCATACCCCCTGCCACTTCTTACTATAACCTTGAGTTTGCCCAATTCAGAGCTGCCAATTGAATCGCTGCTGGATAGTATTTGTCGTCGTCCATACAACAAGCTTGAGTTTGCTCAATTCGGAGCTCATTTGTAGTAGTTTTGGAAGTTCAGGCTTTATTCTATCCTTCTGTTTTGCTTGGGCTATTTTGAAGCTCACTATAGGTAGTACCACCCTGGGTAGCGATAGTACCGCTTGTGCAGTACTTCTGCGGTCCAGTACTGCAGGCACTACCACTTGTGTTCATGTTTCTGTACTCGTTTTCACTTCGGCGGTAGTAGGACGGTAGTTGGGCACAGTAGTACCATTTTGGATGGTAGTACCGCACCTGCCCAGCGGTAGTACTGCTCTCGCAGTACTTCCATGACCGACTACTGTCACACTACCGCCATCCCTTTGCTTCTGTAGTTCCTTGCTACTTCCATGGTAGTAGAGTGATAGTAGGGTGCGGTACTTTCGTCCTACCCTCCCTATACTGCCCCTGGTTCTCTATGTCCTGAGGCACTAAGCGGTAGTACCGCTTGTGAGGACGGTAGTACTGCTCTGGCGGAACTACCGTGCCTGGACTTTCATTCTCTCTGTGCTACACCTGGAACTACCACCTCAAGCGGTAGTACCGCTCCTCTAGGTGGTAGTACAGTTTGTGTGCGGCCTGGGTGCATAATAGTTGGATTTGTCCCCACCTATAAAAGGGAGTCTTCTTCCCCCAATGAACATAATCTTTTGAGCTCATCTTTTGCCCCCATTGTTGACCTTCTTTGAGCTTTCCATCTTTGAATCCCTATAATGATTCTTGCTAGTTCTCGAGGGAAAGGGGAGAGGAGATGTAGATCTATGTTTCCACTAATCACTTTCTCCTCTATGTGAGGGAACCCCTTGGATCTAGATCCTGGAGTTCTTCGTGTTCTCTTCTTTGTTCTTCCTCTCAGTTTCCTCCATAGCATTAGTTGTTGTGGTGGGATTTGGGAGAGAAGGACTTCGGCACTTCGTGTGCCCTTGCCATTGAATTTGTTGCATCGGTTTGAGTGCTCCATGGTGATACATGGAAGTCAAAGTTGAGAAGCTTATTACTCTTGGGTGTTTGGGCACCTTAGAGCTTGTTCCTCACTACTGCAGAATGCTACTAATGCGACACTACGATCAGAGACCCTTCGAGAAACTATGTGTGATGCCATAATTGCAAACGGTGCTGTATGAAAACCATTAGAAAAGTGTAAGACGTTTGCGATGACGGATGCATCAAACACAATTCAGGTTTTAGTTGCGTGTGCGATGAAGGGCATACGGTTCAGTTCAATGAACTGTTTGCGATGAGGAGGAACAAAAGAAATGGGCAGCCAGATGGAGGCGTGTGCGATACACAACATACGATTCACTCGGATTAACAATTTGTGATTAGGCAACACAAAAGAAATGGTCAGCCAGATCAAAGGTGTGTGCGATATACGGCATGCGGTTCAGTCGGATGACCTGTTTGCGTTGAGACATGAGAACAAAAATGGTTCAAATGAACAAGATGTGTGTGATACGAGGCAAACAGTCTGTAATCGGAGACGTGTGCGAAGATCGATAACAACACAGACGATTAGTGCTAAAAAGCCGTGTGTGTTGTGAGCAAACGACTGCTGGTATACAGTTGTGAGTTATTGATGAAAACATCACCGACAGGTTCCATTGTTTAGTCCGTGTGCGATGTGATTTTCTTTATCCGCACAACATCTACGCTCTGTCTACAGCATCAACATATATACTTAAAAATACAACATTGCATAACCAAATTAAGCATACAATTACACAAGTGACTACACACATAACATTTCCACACACCAAAGAAAGCAATTACATGCATACTAAAGTAGGAGAAACGAGGATCTAATCATCTACTTATTGTTGCGACGACGCTTGCCATTGCTCTGCTTCCGGCTGGATCCCTGGTCGTTTTGGGGAAGGAGGGACTTCCTCATGTCAACGATCCGCCTGTACATGTCGTAGCTCGTGTATGCCTCCTTGGCCGCGTACATGACGTGAGGTTTGTCGAGTTTCTCCATCCAGGCCGAGTGCCAGGCACGCTTGTCCTTGTTGCACGAATCCCTCATGTCTCTATAGTAGGGGTCGATGATGGCCTCGGTGAGGTGAATCGGTGAGTCCTTCTCATCCTCCTTGTTTCCCCTGATCTTGTATTCGCCCTAAATGTCGACAAGATTCTGGCAGGCGATTCCCGAATTCTCGAGCGACTTTACATCATTGGTGATGTCCACCACAGCGAACATGTAGTGGGCTCTATTGACAAACCTGGCAAAACGCTCGCAAGGCCTTGTGCCCAGGTAGTAGTGGTAGACGAGGACGTGCCGGCGCACGCACATCTGTGCGACGGCGACCTTGGGACGAGACCCAGCACGAGCGCGGGTGTACTCGAGGTCGAACCCAACCACCTTGTACTTCTCCTCGGCAAGCAACAACTCCATGATGTGGATGGAGTGCTCCGCCCAGACTGGGTCGTTGGTGTACACCACCGAGAGGTCCATGAACCTTCTGTGGGTGCCCACCACGGCATGCATGGTGAACTGTTGCGCATCGTCAGCAGCCGCTTGGAGCACCATTGGAGCCGCGCAGAATACCCTCTAAGAATTTCTCGTGGTGGGTGTGCTACTTGCAATGGTGGGGCACAATTGAAAGGTTGAAGAGACACAAGGGTAGGTTAAATTGCCGCTGTAATAAATGGGGGTCGGCCCGCCTGTAATCGTCACGTCTTGTCACAGCGTTCATAGCGGAGGATTCCAGAATCCAGTGCACGCTTGACAACACCACACCCCACGTGTGGGCTCGAAGAGCATGTTCCTGCGCTACCGCGTTGTTTACTGCGCAAGCTTCCCGCCCGGCTAGTTTGGCCAAGCGTCGGCTAGAAGAGGGACAAATCGTGGGCATTTATTGGCAAAAAGCTTTGTAAAAATGAAGTGTGTGGAATGACTTCGGTCATAAGTTTACCCTTGGGTGATGAGGTCAAAGTTACATAGAAAGGTGATGATGGATACTCGAGTGCGATAACTAATCCTGCACTCTACAGTGCACACGGTGGAAGAAACCAACTATGTGAAATAATGTCGAAGATCATAGTCAAGTTAGCTATACAAATCGTGTGCTGTGAGATCGAGAAGGTAAACTGATTCGAGAATGGTTAATAAAATCTAATGCCATTTCATATTAAGGTCAAAATAGTGCTAGCAATATACGAGTCTCATACGATGTCATTTGAATGATTGTACCACAAAAGCTCGAAATGTTACAAGGTTCAAATTCCAGAGTTATATGGCTCAATTTTGAAGACTACAAGGTTCAAACTAATATTATAAATGACATTCTTCTCATTAGATGCAAATGCTCGTGCTAATGCGCTCAACATGGATATCAGAGAGGTTCAAACTAATATCACCGCTTCTAAGTCTGGCTTCGAAACCTCACAATTTTTGCAAAGGGGCCAGCCGCTGAGATGTCATGTATGGGGTTGACCCGATGAATTCCAATTACGCTGTCATCTGAAGTTCCAAAATTAAATTCAGCATTTTTGGAGCATACTCCATTCTTCCGAAGGCGACGGTGCTAATCAACAGACCATTCATTTTGCGAAATAAATGTAGGGAAAACCTCATTTCCTTCAGCATAATGGGTTGATGTCGGACAAGGAAGACAACATAATGGGTTATGTTTTCTTATATCCGAAATAAAGTATATTGTCTTGGATCATCCAACATGTTGAGATTGCTTTTCCTCCTCATGCTAGCCAAATTCTTTGCATCATGTAGATATACTACTTGTGCTTCCAAACATTCCCTAAACCAGTTTTGCCATGAGAGTACACCATACCTACCTATGGATTGAGTAAGATCCTTCAAGCAAGTTGTCATCGGGGCATGCAATAAAAATTGCCCTCTAAATATGTATGATCTATTAATGTTGAGAAAATAAGCTTTATACGATCTTGTGATGTGGAAGAAATAAAAGTGACGGACTACATAATAAATGTCCATATCACAAGTGGCAATATAAAGTGACGTTCTTTTGCATTAAGATTTTGTGCATCCAACCATAAAAGCGCATGACAACCTCTGATTCCCTCTGCGAAGGGCCTCTCTTTTACTTTTACCTTCTACCTTATGCAAGAGTCATGGTGATCTTCACCTTTCCTTTTACATTTTATCCTTTAGCAAGCACATTGTGTTGGAAAGATCCTTATATATATGTCCAATTGGAAGTAAGTTATCATGAACTATTAGTGTTGAGGTTACCCTTTAGGTAAAAGTTGGGAGGCGAATCTATAAGCCCCTATCTTTCTCTGTGTCTGATTAAAACTTTGAACCCATAAATATCACATGAGTGTTAGGAATTGTGAAAGACTAAATGATAGTTGAGTATGTGGTGTTTGCTAAATCAAAGCTCTAACATAGACCCTTCCTGAAAATAAGATGAATTGCAATTGTTTGATGACTGAGAATATAGTTTGTTAGTTTCAAGAGAGGTTATGACATATACTTTAACATGTGAATAGCTTGTTTCTTGATCATGAAAAGTTTTATGAAAATGAGCTACTGTTATGATATACAATGATGCTAGAAAAAGTGATTGGAACTATCATTGATGAAACTTATGCACTTTCTAGCATTCACACTTCATAAATTATTTCTTTCATCATTTACCTACTCGAGGACGAGCAGGAATTAATCTTGGGGATGCTGATACGTCTCCAATGTATCTATAATTTATGAAGTATTCATGCTATTATATTATCAATGTTGGATGTTTTATATGCATTTAAATGCTATTTTATATGGTTTTTGGGACTAACCTATTAACCTAGTGCCCAGTGCCAGTTTCTGTTTTTCCTTGTTTTTGAGTTTTACAGAAAAGGAATATCAAACGGAGTCCAATTGACGTGCTAATTTTTGACGTTTTTTATGGACCAAAAGAAGACCCCGGAGTAAAAGAGTCGGGCCAGGAGATTCCTGAGGCGTCCATGAGGGTGGGGGCGCCCCCCGGCCCCCAGGAGCGTGGGCCTGCCTTGTGGACGCCTCGGGCACCTCCTTTATGTGAGACGGATGCAAAAAATTCTTATAAATACAGAAACCTCGGAAAATTAACCTTGATCAGGAGTTCCACCGCTAGAAGCCTCCGTAGCCACCAAAAACCAGTCGATGCCCTCTCCGGCACCCTGCCGGAGGGGGCCATAATCACCGGAGGGCATGGAGGAGGATCCCAGAGGCGCCATCATCACCATGAAGGCCAAGGACCAGAGGGGGAACCTTGCCCCATCCAGGGGGCCATGGAGGAGGAAGCACAAGGTGGAGAACCTCTCCTCCTCTCCCTTGGTGGCACCAGAGTGTCATCGAGAGGGGAATCATCGTCGCGGTGATTGTCTTCATCAACATCACCATCCTCATCTCTTTTACGCGGTCCACTCTCCCGCACCCCGATGTAATCCCTAGTTGAACATGGTGCTTTATGCCACATATTATGATCCAATGATGTGTTGCCATCCTATGATGTTTTGAGTAGATATCCTTTGTCTTTTGGTTGATTGATGATCTAGATTGGTATGAGTTGTATGTTTTACTTTGGTGTTGTCCTATGGTGCCCTCTGTGTCGCGCAAGCGTGAGGGATTCCCGCTGTATGGTGTTGCAATACGTTTATGATTCACGTATAGTGGGTTGCATGAGTGACTGAAATACAAACCCGAGTAAGGGGGTTGTTGCGTATGGGACAAAGAGGACTTCATGCTTTAATGCTATGGTTGGGTTTTACATTAATGATCTTTAGTTGTTGCGGATGCTTGCTAGAGTTCCAATCATAAGTGCATATGATTCAAGTAGAGAAAGTATGTTAGGTTATGCCTCTCCCTCATATGAATCTGCAATAGTGATTATCGGTCTTGTTAATGATTGCCTAAGACAATTCCGCACACCGATCCACCATTATTCCACACTTGCTATTTATTATATTTAGTAATATATTCTAACTTCATGATAGCAACACCTACTTTTATATTTTAGATCTCCGATATCATACAAAGTTATCCTCTTCATACCCACAACATAGTTTTATTTCTTGTTGCTAGTTGGAAGCAAACGTTCGGTGTACGTAGAGTCGTATCAGTGGCAGATAGGGCTTGAGAGACTATTGATCTTACCTTTAGCTCCTTGTGTGTTCGACACTCCATACTTATCACTTCCACCTTTGGAAATTGCTACGATGATACCTTGCACTTGGGGATTATCATGCGCCACCCTGCGAGAATACTTCTGCTTGAAGGATCCAACGGCCCGTCCTCTTGCATGCGCCAGAACACTTAGATACGCGTCAAGAAGCTTCTGGTTGCAAAATGGGCATCCATAGCCGCCGTTCCAGGTCCTAAAATGTCTGTTATGCATTCCCGCATAAAGTTCCCTCGGGATTTGCCTATTGTACCTCCTCTAGACATCTTCATTCTAGCTGTCCACATTGTCAGACAACACCTATACAAATAGTAAAACAAATTTGGCATCAAATCACTGATTACATGCCGTGAAGTAGGATTAGGAATTTACGGCTATTTATTTATACATATCCAGAGATTATGGTTCGATTTTTAAGCACAGTCGTCTATGTACAGACCAATCTCAAAGAAAATAATGGCACGAACATAGGTAGGTCATTCAAAATCAATTGTCAAGTCCTGGCTAGGAATTATTAGAACGAACATTAACCCTAGTCGGATTACTAGCAGAAATAATTTGCACAGCTAAAACAACTAATCACTTATCACCTGTACCATTCAAACAATCAATACACTACACGGATCTAACGAAACTTACTCAGATTTCATGGATTGGGAGAACAAAACCACATAATTTCTAATCCAAAGAGGGGAGGCAGGAGTAACAAGAGAAACCCTATGATCTATTTGACACATAAATGGGTACAGATGACTAACCAGCTGTCCATCGTCGTCGGAGTCATCGCCGGAGTGGTCGTCGGAGTCGTCGCTGGAGTGGTCGTCTGAGTCGGTGTGGAACTCCGCCTTCAATTGTGGAAGCTCGACGTCGTCGACGATGTCAGGGTGAAGTGATAACTCACCGGCGGTGACGGCAACCTCTGTCTCCATCTCCATGCCGTGCTCCGGTGCTTTAGCAGCCCCGGCGTCGCTACTCCCTCTGAGGGGGCGCTTTGGCGGCATCCTCATACACTGACGGCTTTGAGGACTGAGAGCGGTATCAAGGTTGCAAGCGGAGAGAGAGGATTGTGTGTGCGTAGCGAGAATGGGTGGTGCGACAGCTTGGGCGCACCACTAATATAAAGTAGTGGGAGTTGCGGGAGAGAGGCGGGCGGCGCTCAAACTGATGGCTCGCCTCCCGATGAGCCTGCACACCGGGCTGCTGGCATGCCTACCAAAGTTTCACACAGCTACTCGAACGCATCCTGATGACACTGCGCAGCGAGCACACCTCCGTCAATTCAGACACCTGCATGCACGCCTCCCTGTCTGCCTGCGCGGCGGACTGCTCGCATGTGTCCCGTCAACTCACGCCTGCTCTCATGCCGCACTGGTCGCGCGGCGGCACGTATATTGTTTTTCTATTTGGATCATTAATGTTGCCGCTTTATTGCTTAACCGAAGCCTGGCATGCATGTATCCATTGTTGGTCTAATGCTCACGGTTCGAATAAATAATCCGTTTGGGATATTGGTTCCCAATTATTGATAATCTCCTATCTGTAGTTAGATAAAGATTACATCAAAACTGGTCTCAAATTTGACAAAAAAAAGTACAATGCCACTTGGTATTGGTGTCCATATGACAACACGATAAGTTTCATGAACTTCATATAAGTTTTGGGTGTGCAAGAATTTAAAAATCAAGATTCTACATGTTTGAAATTTGTTGCACGGGGAGTAAACATGCACCCAGTGAGACACATGTGTTTTTGCAATCCATTTAGGTGCACTTTCACGTGTGCATGTAGCTCAAATTTTATTTTTGCACATTATACCCATAGAAAATCAATCAATCAATCAATGTACTAAAACGTATTAATGATCTCTGTGAATTTTTTGAAATTAAAACGTCCCTCCTTTGGTAACATGTATGTTCACCGTGGGATAATTAATTTAACATGCATCGTAGTTGCGGTGGATTCGTGGTGTGTGTGTGGGTGTGTGCGTCTGGTGTGGCGGGGGGCTCACAGTACACCACGAGTTGTGAGCCACCGTGTGGGTTGGCCGTTTTGTTAGGCAGGCTGGTGCCACATCAGAGTCGTGAAATCATTATTTAAACCATTACACAATCCTTTCATACATAAATGTTTTGGCCACAGGCAGTCGATGGTTGTCCTACACGACACTCGATACTCGCGTGTGACGCTTTCTGTGAGCCTGCGAGGTCCTCGTCATCACTTTGACAAACAGCTAAAAGTGAGGTTAATTTGACCAGCAAGGTATAATCTTTTTTGTTTGTGTCATGGTGGTATATAGTACGCGTCGAAGAGGTGGGAGGGTAGTAGCATATATACTATACGTATGCTTCCGTGAACAATTACACCTCACTCAGTGTCGGGACATTTTGGTTACCGAGGCACGTGCCACATCAAAATTGTGAAATTGGTAATTCAGACATCACACAACACCTTTTTGGGCCACATGCATATATATCCTAGCTAGGACACTCACGCGTGACGCTTCCATTTGTGGGCCCACGAGGCCATCGTCGATGCATGCATGCATGCATCACTTTGACCTACATCGGGAGAGGTTAATTAATTTCACCATTGATGATGATTCTTTTGGGTTGTACATATACTACGGCAGGAACATATAGTTTGCGGTGAAGAGGGGGAAGGGGACCATCATATGTAGTATGCTTGATATGAACCTCGCTCTGTGTGGGTGCATGGTTTGCAGTTTTTGAAGCATGTGGCACATTAAAGTTGTGCATTTTGGGTATTAAACATATATATGTTTGGCCCACATGCAAAGCGGTGGTGGTTGTCCTCTCGCACCCACTTAAGCGGTTATCAGCGATATCGATGCTTTCCATCTGTGGGCCCGCTTGGTCCATCACTTCTTTTTACCTGACAACAAGAGAGGTTAATTTTACTTAGGAGGGGATTATTATTTTTGCTCTGGGATGACATTCATAATACACTTTGAGCAGACACATATGCATGTGTACGCATGGATCCCTCCCATCGAGTCGAAGTGGCTAGTACAACAACACCATCATGAACCGATCTCGCTCTGTGTGGGGAGCTAGTGTATGATTTTTGACACACACGCCAGATCAACGTTGTGTATTCAAACATGCACGCACGCATCACCTCCATACATATGCATGTAGTGGTTGCCTTCGAACGATACACTCCCTCGAGTGGTTATCGGCGACAAGCCTATATATTCGTGGGCCCGCGTGGACATCCATGGTCACCTTGACCAACAACAAGATAGGTTACCATGGAGGATTCTTCATTTGGTTAGTGTTATTGTAGTATAGGTCATCGTGAGATTTAGACATAATTAAGCTTGAGCGCATATACTATGCACTCATGCATGCATATATGAATCCCCGTCATTGGCTTGAAGTGTGGTGTAACATACATATGCATCATCAACCTAACCCTCACTCAGTGTGGGATTTCTAGTTTGAAATCACAGTGCCACATCAAAGTTCTTCATTGTTACTCGAAAACACACCTCTCCATAAATATGTTTGGTCCCCACGCATGCAGTGGTTGTCTTCGGGTACTAGCTACTTGCGTGATTATTGGAGAGCTAGCCCATCTCCAGGGTCGCATGGATGGCCATCACTTTGACCAACAATAAGAGAGAGGTTGTACGACCAAGGTGGATTGTTCTTGGTCCATTTTACGATCCATCTTGGTGAGATATATGCCTCGCTGGCCCGCTGACTGAAAGTGTGTGTGCGTGGGGGGGGGGTTGCTACATCGCACTTTGCTAGGTGAACCTCGGTTGGGGGGGCATGCATTTATAGCTTAATTAGGATTCCCTTCGTGGCAACACGAGGGGGTTCGGGGGCTGCTAGCTACTTCGCACTTTGCTAGGTGAACCTCGGTTGGGGGGGAGGGGCATGCTCATAGCTTAGGATTCCCTTCATGCCAACACGATGTGGGGCTACTAGCTACTTCACACTTTGCTAGGTGAACTTCGGTTGGGTGGGGCATGTGCATTCATAGCTTAGGATTCCCTTCGTGCCGACACGAGGGAGGGGTGGCTGCTAGCTACTTCGCACTTTGCTAGGGAGAACCTCGGTTGGGGGTCATGCATTCATAGCTTAATTAGGATTCCCTTCGTGCCGACACGAGGGGGTGGGGGTGTCGGTGTCAAAACCGGCGGATCTCGGGTAGGGGGTCCCGAACTGTGCGTCTAGGCTGGATGGTAACAGGAGGCAAGGGACATGATGTTTAACCCAGGTTCGGGCCCTCTCGATGGAGGTAAAACCCTACGTCCTGCTTGATTAATATTGATGATATGGGTAGTACAAGAGTAGATCTACCACGAGATCAAGGAGGCTAAACCCTAGAAGCTAGCCTATGATATGATTGTTGACGTGTATGTTGTCCTACGGACTAAAACCCTCCGGTTTATATAGACACCGGGTAGGGTTAGGGTTACATAGAGTCGGTTACAATGGTAGGAGATCTTCATATCCATATTGCCATGCTTGCCTTCCACGCCAAGAAAAGTCCCTTCCGGACACGGGACGGAGTCTTCAATCTTGTATCTTCATAGTCCAGGAGTCCAGCTGAAGGTATAGTCCGGCCATCCGGACACCCCCTAATCCAGGACTCCCTCAGTAGCCCCGAAACCAGTCTTCAATGACGATGAGTCCGGCGCGCATATTGTGTTCGGCATTGCAAGGCGGGTTCCTCTCCAAGTACTTCATAGAAGATTTCGAACACAAAGATAAGTTTCCACATATTGCCATAGAGAGAATAATATTTACACAAATCTAATCTGCTGACGTATTCCGTGGTGTGACATCACACCACGGCCAAGCTTTTATTCGAACCGTTTTACTGTCCCATCTCAGCACGTTATGCGAGGCGGTTTCCTTGGCACGTCTTGTTAAAGCAGAGATCGTGTCCCCTTATTCCGGGATTCTCATCAATACGGGCGTTGGTAACCCAACCGCGCCATCGATTATGGCGCTTGGAGATAAGCGAGTTTTATCAGGCTGGTGGGGACATGTAGCTGCGTCCACCCATATAAGGGGATAAAGATCCACCTTTTCACCTACGCCTTCTTCCTCCTTTGCCTATCCATTCTTGTGCACTCGAGCTCTAGCGCCCAAGTCCGCACTCCTCACCTCAACCTTCTCCAGCCATGTCCGGAGCGGGAGGCAAGTGGATGGTCTCCTCTGTCACAGAGGGACATATCAAAAAGCTGAGGAAGGCCGGATACCTGTCTAACGACATCGCGTACCGGCTCCCTGAAAAGGGGCAGCTCATCCCCACCCCTAGGCCCCATGAGAGGGTGGTGTTCCTCCCCCATTTCCTCCGCGGACTGGGCTTCTCTCTCCACCCATTTGTCTGGGGGCTCATGTTCTACTACGGCCTGGATTTCCACGATCTGGCCCTGAACTTCGTCCTCAACATCTCGGCATTTATCCTCGTGTGCGAGGCCTTCCTCCGCATCCGCCCCCATTTTGACCTATTGCTCAAGACTTTCAACATCAAGCCGAAGGTGGTGCGCGGCAGCCAGGCGGAGTGCGGAGGCGCCATGGTGGGCAAGATGGCCAACGTCCTCTGGCTCGAGGGCTCCTTTGTGGAGACCCTGAAGGGGTGGCAATCGGGGTGGTTTTACATCACCGAGCCGCGCGACGCCGAATGGGTCGCACCCCCCGAGTTCCGGTCCGGACCCCCAATGCGGCTCATGTCCTGGAAAGAGATGGGCTTGTCGTGGGGTAAAAAAGGAGAGCTGACCGGACTCCGAACATGCATCAAAACCCTGGTGGACAAGAAGCTCAAACTTGTCAATGTAGTCCAGGTTATGCTCATCCGCTTGTTCCTCCCGTGCCAACAACGGGCTTTCAACCTGTGGGAGTTCAACGTGGCATGGCACCAAACTTTGAGCAGGCTCTTCGACACGACGTACGAAGATGCTTGGAAGGTACTTTTCAAGGGCGCCGTGGCTCCCGCATCCGCTACTGAAGATCGCGGATTCAGTGCGCAGCGTCACGCTCTTGCAGTAAGTTGTTTTTTCCTTTTACAGGGTATCAGTGTTTCATAGTTTGACTCCATGCGGGATCTAAGCTCCCTTTCCTTTGACAGGATTGGCAGGTGACGTCTGGACAGATCAACTGTCCGGCTCCTTTGCCCGAAGGCCCTGCGGACACTCAATTGGCGAAGCTGCTGGTTCCGGCACCCTATGTGGTGCCGGAGAAGAAGGTCAAGAAGAAGGCCACGGGGACTCGAAAGAGTTCCCGCCGCCCGGAGGTTTCGGATTCATCATCCGACGAATCCAAGACGCACTCCTCCCGTGAATACGAGGAGGAGCAAGAAGAGACCCCTTCCCCTCCAGCGGGGGAAGGGAAGAAAAGGAAGGCCACCCCAACTTGGGAGGCCGAAGGGTCCAAGAAGGGGAAAATGCTTCCTCCGGACTATTCCACCGACGCCGACGACGGTGGAGAGGGGTGGGCGCCCAGGGCCAAGCCCCTGGCCAATTCGTAAGTATCCGGATACCAGAGCAATTCATAGTATTCGTTTATTGCACAGCTTTCCCTCACGTCGAATATGTTTATGCAGCACATCCAAAGACCGACTCGACGCGTCGTCGAGCGGCTCACTGGACTCGTAGGATGTGAACTCGCTTCCGACGGCCTCCTCCCCCCGCCCTACGGACGACACCGAAGTGTTGTCCCAACAGGTTCCAAGCCGGGAGGAGGTGGTCCTGGAGGCACCGCAAGGCGACCTCCCGAACTCTAGGAGTAAAGGGGATGAAACCCCCCAGGGCTCCAAGTCCGGCCCTAGGCCGGACACCGCTCCGAACCTTCAAAGTTTCCAGAGTCCGGTGGGCGACCTCCTTCCAAGAGGAGCAAGCCTACCATGCCGGTGACCTCCGTCCAACCGGAGGCGCCGGACAATATGTTGGAGGCGCTCCAAGGCGCCTCCATCGACGAGGGGCACCGCACTATTATGAATGCGGTGATCCAGAAGGTTCAGTCCGCCAAGAGCGGACTGACTGAAGCTTGTACTAGCCTTTTAACAGGCTTTGAGGTAAGTAAAGAATGTGTAAATAATATTACCGCATAGACAGTAGCCCCTGATGCTCTGTTTGGCGTTCAGGAAGAAAAGCCGAATAGAGGATCAAATAAAATTCACGGGAGTCTAACAAAAAGGAGTCAATATGCGTATGCAGGCTTCTCTGCTTGCATCCTCCGCACTGACTGCGGAAGTGGACGCGCTAAAGCAGAACCTCGAGCGGTCCGAGCAAGAGCTCGGGTGTGCCAAGAAGTAGCTCGAGGACAATGAAGGTAAGAAATACCTTGTTTAAATATATATATAAAAGAGGTGCAATTGCAAAGAATGACAGGACTATCGTGGCTGTTGTAGGGGCCACGTCTGAGGTGGCGACCCTTAAGCAGGCACTGGACGAGGCCGAGAAGAGGGCAGCCTCGGAGCGCACCGAGCAGGAGAAGTATGAGGCCGAGGTTGGCAAGGTGCGGCAAGAGCTCCAGGCTCTCATGGAAAAACATGAGAGTTTGGAGCTTGACTCAAAGACGCAAGCGTCCGAGCTCGCGGTGGCTATTGAAAATGCCAAGTCTGCCAAGGCTGAATCCCAGAAGACCCTCTAGGAGTTGGATGAGGTGAAGAAGATAGCGGCGCGTAAGGCATTCTCTATGCGAAGCAAACACATAAACGTGAGTTACTTGTTACTTACCCGAATCCGGAGCTCTCCAGGAGTGTTCGCAGATCTTCCCCAGAGTGTGTCCGATGGCGCCGCATTCTATCGAGCCGAGGAGGGCAGCTCGACGGAGAAGGTGTTCTGGTCTCAGTACGCTGAGGCCGGACACCCCGTGCCCCTGAGCGACCAGCTGAAGCAATTGGTCGAGCTCCACAAGGCGGCCGAACAGGCCATGAAGGGCCTCATAGTTCGGCTGTGGCCTGGAGAGGCTCAGCCTGGGAGCTATTTCGGGCTGGTGCGGCGGCTGGTGGAGGCCTGTCCAAGGCTCGAAGTCATCAAGCGCTCCTTCTGCATTGAAGGTGCCCATAGGGCCCTTGCCCGTGCTAAGGTGCACTGGGGCAAGCTGGATGCTGAGAAGCTTGTGAAGGACGGGCCACCGCCGGGTAAAGAGCATCGCAAGCCCAAGAATTACTATAAGGATGTTCTGAAGGGTACCCGCCTTGTGGCGGATGAATGTTCTATGGATGTAATTTTTGAGTAAAACTCGCTTGTTTTGTCCTGTGCGCTGAAAACTTGTTCATATGCGCTAAGCAATGCTGTTTGAATTTAAAATATTACCTTCTGTGCGGCTGTTTATCAATTCTGAGAGATGGCAAGTCGTCGGCTTCTGCCCCCGTGCCGCTAGTACTGGGGTGTTCGGGGATAAACCTAAGCGCTCTTTTTCCCATGTTTGGGTCCTTCGAGGTAGGCGCTCAGCCCAACGAACAAGGCAATCGGACTATAATGCGTGAACACTCTCACATAGCCATAGAATTCTATAATTTTAAATTTCAGCGAAGTCCCTGGTATTCGGAAGACCGAGTTCGGGGCGCTATCCACGCCTTGGCCGGACAGAGCTGGCTCCTCGCCCTAAGCGGCATAAGTCGTTAGGGATTCGAAAAACCTCTTGAACAGCGACCAGCTCTCGCTTCATCATGACAGTCAGTTTTAGCTTTCTCCACTGAGGTGCTCAACCCAGCTCAACCGGGGCACAATCGCAGTGGTTCTCCTAGTGCTACCTTAGCCGATATAGCGGAACGTAAGGCACAAAAACATAGGAGCCGGGCAAACCCAACTATTGACACAAGACATGATTCGAAGCTGATGCATATAATGCTGTAAGTTCGGGGTGCCACACTTGTTAAAGTGTTCGGACTTCTCACACCATATTGAGGGGTACTAAAGCCCCTGGCGTAGTTTAGCCGTACCAACGTGTACGGGTGCAACATGTCGTTAAGGAACATATATATAAAAAAGAGTAATGCAAAATAGATAAAAGCTATGCATTGTTTATTAAGGAGGGCTGTGATCAAAACAGGTATACTGCTCGTGATAGAGACCACCTGGGAGTTCCGTAATGCGGCGTGGATTGTCTACTTCCCTGGTTCTTGCATCGTTTGTGCGACAATTGAGCTGCCGAACAGGCCTTCCGAAGGATGGAGTCCTGAAAGTAAGAGAAAATTAAAAAATCGGCAGCCCCTGGTACGGTTTAAGCCGTATTTTTGGCCGTGCGTGATGGTGCCCCTCCCCCTGTACCCATGGTATCTTTAGAGCGTAGTTATGTACGTGAAGTACTGGCGTCGCCTTTTTGCGAGGGTTGGGGTTGGGGCCACATTGCTACGCCTGCTCGGATTGTGCCAGGCGGTCTTGTTGTAGGTTACTCCGGGCGCGCTTGACGGTGTCCGGTCATTTAGTGGCCGGACTGGAGGACTGCCTGGAGAGGCTGCTTTGTACTTCCGCTGCAAGGGCCGCCGTGTGCTCCTGCGTTCGGAGGGAGCATTCGGTGTTTCCATTGACCGTAATTACTCCTCGAGGGCCTGGCATCTTGAGCTTAAGGTATGCGTAATGCGGTACCGCATTGAACTTAGCGAATGCGGTTCGCCCGAGCAGTGCGTGATAACCACTGCAAAACGGGACTATGTCGAAGATTAACTCCTTGCTTCAGAAATTATCCGGAGATCCGAAGACCACTTCAAGTGTGACTGAGCCTATACAATTGGCCTCTACACCTGGTATTACGCCTTTAAAGGTCGTTTTGGTGGGCTTAATCCTCGAGGGATCTATGCCCATTTTCCGCACTGTATCCTGGTAAAGCAGGTTCAGGCTACTGCCGCCGTCCATAAGGACTCTAGTGAGATGAAATCCGTCAATAATTGGGTCTAGAACCAATGCGGCGAATCCGCCATGACGGATGCTAGTGGGGTGGTCCCTTCGATCGAAGGTGATCGGGCAGGAGGACCATAGGTTGAACTTTGGGGCGACTAGCTCTACCGCGTATACGTCCCTTAACGCGCGCTTCCGCTCCCTTTTGGGGACGTGGGTTGCGTATATCATGTTCACCGTCCGCACTTGTGGGGGAAAACCCTTTTGTCCACTGTTGTTCGGCGGCCGGGGCTCCTCGTCGTCATCGCTATGCAGCCCCTTGTCTTCGTTGTCAGCGTTTAACTTGCATGCCTGCTTGAACACCCAACAATCCCTGTTGGTGTGATTGGCTGGCTTTTCCGAGGTGCCATGTATCTGGAACGAGCGGTCGAGTATCCGATCCAAACTGGACGGGCCCCTAGGATTCCTTTTGAATGGTTTTTTCCGCTGACCGGATTTAGAGCCTCTGAATCCGGCATTAATTTCCGTATCCTCAGCATTGTCGCCGTTAATGCGGCGCTTCTGCTTGTTGCGACGCGACCTGCCACTACTGTCCCTGGTGTCCGAATTACTAGGGTTCTTGGTCATATTGTTGCTACGAGCAAGCCAGCTATCTTCTCTCACGCAAAAGCGGGTCATGAGTGTCATGAGTGCTGCCATAGATTTCGGCTTTTCCTGTCCAAGGTGCCGGGCCAGCCACTCATCAGGGATATTGTGCTTGAAGGCTGCTAGGGCCTCAGCTTCTGGACAGTCGACTATTTGATTTTTCTTTGTTAGGAACCGTGTCCAGAATTGCCTGGCCGATTCCTCTGGCTGCTGAATTACGTGACTTAGGTCATCGGCATCTAGGGGTCGCACGTAAGTGCCCTGGAAATTGTCGAGGAATGCGGCTTCCAGGTCCTCCCAACAGCTGATTGATCCTGCTGGAAAGCTGTTAAGCCAATGCCGAGCTGGTCCTTTAAGCTTGAGTGGGAGGTATTTGATGGCTTGGAAATCATCGTCATGGGCCATGTGGATATGAAGGAGATAGTCCTCGATCCATACCGCAGGGTCTGTTGTGCCATCATATGATTCGATGTTTACGGGTTTGAAACCCTCGGGGATTTGATGATCCATTATTTCATCTGTAAAGCAGAGTGGGTGTGCGGCGCCTCTTTACTGAGCTATATCATGACGTAGCTCCAGTGAGCCTTGTCTACTATGTTCGGCCGTGCCGAATTTGTGGCCGGCGTGACGGTTGCTGTTTCGAGCCGTGGGGCGCCCACGCGATCCGTAGATCGATCTTGTTTGCCTTGCCTTGTCCTCTAACATGTCTCGTAAGTCCGGCGCATATTCCCATGCCTTGGTACGGGGTTCGGCTTGGGTGGAGGGCCGGTAGGCCTCTCTGTCGCGACCATGAGGTGGCCGGTCGGCCGCATCAAGTGCTTACTCCTCTAATTGGGGTAGCAACCTGCGCTTTGGGCACCTCTTGGAGGGGCGTTCGAGTTTATGCTCTTCGGCCGCAAGGACTTTAGTCCATCTGTCGACTAGCAAATCTTGGTCAGCTCTGAGCTATTACTGTTTTTTCTTGAGGCTTCTTGCCGTGGCCATAAGCCTGCGTTGGAAACGCTTTTGCTCGACGGGATCCTCTGGCACGACGAATTCATCGTCGTGAGGCTTGCCTCGTCTTTGGAGGGAGGCATATAATTATTGTCCTCGACCTCTCTGTCTGCCGCTCTCTCATAAGGGCTGGTTTCTCCATCCTCCTGTGCTAAATCTTGCTGGAGGGGGTTTTCTTTGGCGCTTTCCGGAGTATTATTATCTCCTGTGCTGGAATCACCGTATTTGTTTTGGGGGGATTTTGAGCGGCGCCGCTGACGCTGGGTCTTAGGCTGTTTCTTGGAGGGGTCATCCTCCGCTGTTCCATCGCATCTCCCTCTTTTGGGGTGTCCACCATGTATATGTCATATGACGAGGTGGCTTTCCAGGGCCTAGTAGGCGCTGGTTCTTCATCATCTCCTTCATCGGCGTCCATACCGTCGATGTCCTCGGAGTCAAAGTCGAGCATATCGGTTAAGTCGTGGACAATGGCTATAAAGTGGGTGGTGGGTGGGCTTTGAATTTCTACATCGTCCGTACCCCAACCTTGCTGACCGTAGTCCGGCCAGGGCTCTCCCAATAAAGAGAGAGACTTCAGTGACTTCAGGTTATCGCCGAAAGGCGAGTGCTAAAAGATGTCCGCGGCAGTGAACTCCATGATCGGCGCCCAATCGGATTCGATCGGTAGGGGCGCGGAGGGTTCGGAGTCCGGAGAGGAGTTTGGCTCCCTGGAGTCACGAGTCTCGCAGAGTACGGGGCAGGTGTTCGGCTCAATCGCCGTTAGGGTCGCAGCACCAGAGGTGGCGTCCAACCGCCCATCCTCGATCGGCGCAGTCGGCTCCGAATTAGGGGTCGGAGCTGACGCGGGTGCGGCCTCCAGGGCTCTGTTCGGCGGCAGAGTTAAATCATGCTCGTCTTGACAGAGCGGCGCGCTCGGTAGTGGCTCGAATCCGTCAAAGATCAAGTCTCCGCGTATGTCAGTCGTGTAGTTTAAACTTCTAAATCTGACCTGACAGCTGGGGGCATAGCTTTCGATCTGCTCCAGACGGCCAAGCGAATTGGCCCGCAGTGCGAAGCCGCCGAAGACGAAGATCTGTCCGGGGAGGAAGGTCTCACCCTGGACTGCATCGCTATTGATGATCGTAGGAGCCATCCAGCCTGACGGCGACGACACAGAGGAACTCTCAATGAAAGCACCAATGTCGGTGTCAAAACCGGTGGATCTCGGGTAGGGGGTCCCGAACTGTGCGTCTAGGCTGGATGGTAACAGGAGGCAAGGGACACGAAGTTTTACCCACGTTCGGGCCCTCTCGATGGAGGTAAAACCCTACGTCCTGCTTGATTAATATTGATGATATGGGTAGTACAAGAGTAGATCTACCACGAGATCGAGGAGGCTAAACCCTAGAAGCTAGCCTATGGTATGATTGTTGATGTGTATGTTGTCCTACGGACTAAAACCCTCATGTTTATATAGACACGGGTAGGGTTAGGGTTACATAGAGTCGGTTACAATGGTAGGAGATCTTCATATCCGTATCGCCAAGCTTGCCTTCCACGCCAAGGAAAGTCCCTTCCGGACACGGGACGGAGTCTTCAATCTTGTATCTTCATAGTCCAGGAGTCGGGCTGAAGGTATAGTTCGGCCATCCGGACACCCCCTAATCCAGGACTCCCTCAGGGGGGCTGCTAGCTACTTCGCACATTTCTAGGTGAACCTCGGTTGGGGGGGAGAGGGGCATGCTCACAGATTAGGATTCCCTTCGTGCCGACACGAGGGGGAGGTGCTAGCTACGTCGCACTTTGCTAGGTGAACCTTGGTTGGGGGGGTATGTGCATTCATAGCTTAGGATTCCCTTCGTGCCGACACGAGGGAGGGGTGGCTGCTAGCTACTTCGCACTTTGCTAGGGTGAACCTTGGTTGGGGGGGAGGGCATGCATTCATAGCTTAGCTAGGATTCCCTTCGTGTCGACGCGAGGGAGGGGGCTGCTAGCTACTTCGCACTTTGCTAGGAGAACCTCGGTTTGGGGGCATGCATTAATAGCTTAGGAATCTCTTCGTGCCGACACGAGGGAGGGGGGCTGCTAGCTTTACTTCACACATTGCTAGGCGAGCCTCGGTTGGGGGGCATGCATTCATAGCATAGGGTTCCATTCACGCCGACACGAGGGAGGGGGCTGCTAGCTACTTCGCACTTTGCTATGGTGAACCTCAGTTGGGGGGAGGGCATGCAATCATATATACCTTAGGATTCCCTTCGTGCCGACACGAGGGAGGAGGGGGGCTGCTAGCTACTTCGCACTTTGCTAGGTGAACCTCGGTTGAGGGGGAGGGGCATGCATTCACATATAGCTTAGGATTCCCTTCCTGCCGACACGACGGAGGAGGGGGGCTGCTAGCTACTTCACACTTTGCTAGGTGTACCTCGGTTGAGGGGGAGGGGGGCATGCATTCATAGCTTAGGATTCCCTTCGTGCCGACACGAGAGGGTGGGAGCAAGCAATATCGTGCGCTTTGCGAGAGAGGTGCCACATCGAAGTTGCATTTGGTATTTTAAAATCAAACCACCCTTTTGATACATAAAATTGGTCCACATGCAAGTGTGTTCATGTTCTGACCCTCTCCCGCGTCATTTTTCGGTAAATTTATGAACATTAGACAAGTCGGATGACGCAACAGACACGGTTCACTGAAACTAACGGTGTGCCATGCCGGCGCACCTGTCACGCACACATCCGCACAGTACATTGGGCTCCATGAGGCTCCCCCTCTCAAAAATATTTTCCCGCTTTGATGGTTTTTCTGTTTCATAACCCACGGTTTCTATCTCCAGACCATGTGCGACGTTTCTTGTTCACAATCCCGCCTGCATCGAAAATATCTGCCCTCCTCGAGGGTTTTTCTTTTTCATAACACACGGTTGTTATCTCCGGACTGTGTGCGACGCACTATCATCAAAATTTTCAATAGCCCGCATAGTAAATTTTCAGTACCCGTGTCATTTCCTCAAACACCCGCACTCCCGCTCCACACACACACACACCAAAACCTCCTCGGGCGTGCGCGCGAACACACACACACCCTCCCGCGCTCAAAACCCTAGCAAAGTCCCCACCGCCGCTGCCACCGCGGCAAGACCTCCATTGTCAACATCTGATGGTTTGCCCGTGCAGCTTAACCATCGATCTCCATACCCAGGCCGCCCTGAGTTTCTTAGATGACGCCTGCCAAACGCCCCCTTTCCCACAGATCCACATCCCCATCCCCATCCCCCAATTCAGAGCATCGCAACCTAAGCCCGGCTACACTTCCCGTGGAACTCGAGGAGCAACTGGCCCAAAAGAGGTGTATAGCAGTCTCTTCGCCTGACGTCGCCGAGGAAGCTAACGACCATTACTAGCGGCAGGCACTCACGCAGCAGGCTAGAGTATGCGGTCATGTCTCGTCCGCCGGCTATGACATCGAGGTCATCGACAGCGACGCTCTAAGGCGGGTTGTGTCATAGGTTAAGTGGCCCACCCCCAACCCCTCGGGTTCAACCGCCGGTGATCTCCTCTAGCTCGCTGTCAACAATTTGCCATTCTACATTGCCAACGAGCCCCTTTTGTCATTTCTGAAGGACACGTTCTGTGACGCTGGCTTGGGTTCCACAACTACCAAGTCAGATCTCATTGACGGCGGGCACGAGGAGGGCACCCTCGCCGGCTCTTCCAAGGGGGAATAGCACATCTACTCTTTCAAGGGGAAAGCGTCCCTCTGTGACATCAGGGAGGGCACCCTACATCCGTGCAGCCCATCTGCGACAACATGGAGCGCATCCAGGGTCCGTGCTCTTCCCACGGGAACGAGCCCATCTGTGACAAGTGAGGAAACCCATGATTTGTTTATTTCAATTGTTCACAATGTGATGCTCCATATGTGCAATTATTTACTCTGCAATACATTTCATCAATCCAGTTTTAAACATACCGATAGGAATCCATATATTTGCTTGTTGTTAAGCTTGTTATAGCTAGCATATGCCTCTTTTAAAGTTTTTTGATTGTTCGGTTGTTTGTAGTTAGCATATGTTCAGTTTCAAATGCTATTTTTGGTTGTTCGTAGTATGCCTTGTTTATTCCACTTATTCACAACGTGATGTTCTATATGTGCAAGTATGAACTGTGGAGTTCAATTTCATCAGTACCAGTTTCAACAATACCACTATGAATGACTAAATTTGGTTGCTGCATCTTGTAGTTAACATGCCTTTCCATTTTTATTTAACCATAACCAGTGTACTTAGACCGGCACAATACCAGTTTGAATGACCATGTTTGCTTGATGTTAAATGTTAGGCCTATTGCAGTTAGCACACCTTTCCACTTGTTTTGCTTTACTAGCGTGCTTAAACCTGCACATTGAAGCTATCTTTTGGATATTATTTTGTCTGCCTTGTGTAATTTTGGTTGATGTTTAGCCTGTTGTGCTTAACATGCTTCTTGATGTACCTACATAGGACAATTTTGGGAACGACTGTTGTTTTCCATCAAGGTTAGTTTCATCCCATGGCTTATATCTTCTCACTAATTAGGATATCCGTAGCTAGTACCATATAGGCCGGCGGCTGATAAGGGACTAATCGGTGAATTGGACTTTTAACTGAATATATCTGCAACCCATTTTTCCTTAGGTTAACTAAGGCCATATGTAATATATCTGAGGCTACATAGCAACATACACTGTACTTAATGTCTAAATATGCAATCCTGGACTACATAGCAACAAGGAAGAGTGTTACATTAATGTTCTAATGATGTCCAAATATACATATAAGAGCAGCAACAACAACAACAACAACAACAACAACACATCCCTGTTTGGATACTCAACTTGGCTAGAGGTTAGAGTTAGTTTCTAGCTCATTACTAACCCTGAACTAACTCCATCCAAAGAGTTGTTTGGATGGCAGGGTTAGATTGATAATAAATGCACTAGGAGAACTAGCTCCAATTAGCACCTCTTGGGTTGGATACTAGTTTTTTGGGTGGGTTATAGATGTAAGTAGCACAAAATAGCCCTCATGTTTAGATATACTTTAGGGCTATTTGAGCCTGAACTAGCTCAAACTAACTGTAACCTGTGGATACAGCAACAGATAATTTTTAAGAACGAACTAAACTCCTTCCGTCCGATAATATAAGATGTTAATTCATCTAATATGTGAGTATATTGGATGTTATAAGATACTCCCTCCATTCCTAAATATTTGTTCTTTTTAGAGATTTCAAATGGACTACCACATACGGATGTATATAGACATATTATAAAAGAGTGTTGTACTACATCATTGTGCCATTGCTATTTAGCTTCTAATATTAACTTGGTGCTTTTAGGTACATATGTAATTGGTAAATATCCGCGTTTCGACCCTTTCTGGGTATGGGGCAATGAGATATCGATGAACCAGCATCATGTGAGGAAGTTGATAAATATTGTTAGTAAAATTGGCTCAAAGATGGCAATTAAACTATTTGTTTAGACTTTATCCAAGACAACAGCGAACTGCAGGATGGTAAGTAAGAACTCTGCAGCCTTCTTTTCACTGCCCATAATGAGTTGTGTTAGATGACAATGTGTGAAATCTTATTCCTTTGTAGTGGTTGCCAAAGCAGTTTACTCAAGATTACCTCTCAAACTACATGATTGGTGGGCATGCAAAGGTTAAAGTATTTCTACTAGAACACGATGATTATCTAGATGTTTTCATGAAGACCGTGATGGATGGGCGGTCGGCCATCACAAGGGGTTGGACTAGAGTCATGCGTGCCTTCTACATGGAGGAGGGCACAATATGGGCATTCTTGTTCACCTTGTTCTGCAACCAGAATATATTTCGCCTCTTTATTTACCGTCTTTAATAGTACAAGTATACAACTGTCGTTCATCAGTATTTATTTGGTTCTTATGTAATTCTTGAACATATGTACCTATGAATCGAATAATGCATTGGTTGTTTGAACCTGATGGATATGAATAAAGCTGTAACATACATTCGAATTCAAATCCAAATCCGGTACAATTTCGAAAATCAGTAATTAAATTACGGTGAAATTATGGTCTCTAGGTTGTTACGGCAAACACAGTTGGTAAAACACAAACGTTTGCGATATGCACCATAATCCGAGATGGATCACAGAGAGGAAACGTGTACAAGCATGCACCCAGTTGCCGTTTGCAAAGCGTGTGCGATGTCAGACAATATCACAAATAGTGCGGGCAAACTAAACGTTTGTGTTAGTTGCCTTATTGTACACGACTCGCAACCATGAACTGTTTCTAATGAAGTATGCATCATAAATGTTGCTCCACAGAATAGCGTGTGCGATAGTTATCGTGTACGACGATGTTACGACGGTCCGACGTATCGTAATCCTGTCCGACACTCGTACGACGATTAGCTAATTTTCTTAACAGGGAACCGTTTGTGATGGGCCGCGCATCATACACGTTCTATAATACTGAATCGTTTGTGATGGACCACGCATCATAAACGTAGAACCACAGAATACCGATTGCGATGGCAATGCAAGCAGAAACGAGTAGGAGTACTGTAGGGCCCTATCCCCAACGGTTTCTGGGTCGTGTGGGAAGGACCCCCTATCGCCCACACTCACTTGGCGACGGTTCCAAATGTCATCGCGGAAAGGGGTTTTAAACCGTTTGTTTAGGACCAACGCGCACCAGCGCCTCTTGGGTGCTTTGGTGCACTAGACGGTTGGTGCGTTCGGAGCTCAATGATTGTGGTCTAAAGCTCTGGGAAAGCGTCAGGGTCTCCAATTAGGTTGTGGAGATTGCCCGGAGCAATTTGTACGGGTTCCAATGACCACCCCAAGGGGTTGCCAAAGTGTACGGGTTCCAGTGACCACCCCTAGGAGTTGCCATTTGTACGGGTTCGATGACCGCCCTCAAGAGTCCCATAGTGGAATCACGGCATCTTGCATTGTGCGAGGGTATGAGGAGATTACGGTGGCCCTAGTGCATTCTTGGGGTGCATTGTGCCTCCACACCGCTCCATGTGGAGATTAGCATCCGCAAAGGTGTGAACTTCGGGATACACCATTGTCTCTACGTGCCTCTCTTATCACTTAATCGAGCCCTTTACTTATGCATTTTACTCTGTGATAGCCATAGTGTTCCATGTTATATATCTTGCTATCACATAGTTGTTTACCTTGCTTAGCATAAGTTGTTGGTGCACATAGGTGAGCCTAGTTGTTTTAGGTTTTGTGCTTCAAAAATTAAACATTAGTTTTATTCCGCATTTGTTCAAGCCTAAGCCTTTACCTACCAGAAAGTTTTATGATTTTAGGTTACATCCCTTTTGTTCAACTACTAAGCAGTTTATTAAATAAGACCATTGTATGGTACATCCTGATGAAAAGTGATACCCTTTTTCAAGGATACTGATAGTATTCGCCTTTCTCTTTCACAGTATGACTGGTCTGCTATTTGTGAATGACCCATTTCCAAAAACAACATCTGTAGTTGAGTATTATCACATTCTTCCGTGTAAGGAAATTTTATCTCAACTCCTCCATAGGTAACATAAGATCTGTTGTGGGGTTGTTTATGCGTGAAAGTAGGACAATAACTTTTTGGGATCATGGTAAATATGATACTTTGCATGTTTGAGGAAATGGACTTCTGATTCTTCACTAAGCGAGCAACCAAGTCGACATGGAAAAGGTTCATTGCACTCCGTAATAGATGAAAATGTGGAAGATCAAGATGACAATAGAACGTCTAAGATGTGAAAACAAATTGCAAAATTATCAACTCCACAGCAAAGCAATCAAGCAGTTGGTGCCAGCAAGCACAACAAAAGTAGCAAAAGAAAATCTGAAGCCTCCATGGCTGCAGCTGATGTCTGTGCAGAGGGTCTGGATAGTGATATCTCCACAACAAACCATGTCATTGAGGTGGAACCTCCAAAACCCGTGAGAAAGTCAAGAAATACAAAAGCTGCAGCCACGACACCAAGTGGAGAAACTAAAGTCCTACAATCGGGTTAGTCATTGTAACTGTATTTTGATTTTACTGATCACATTGTTCCTTCTTTGGATTCTGATATAATAACCTTTATGTGTTCAAGTGGAGAAGAACAAAACATAGGAGCAATCTAAACATGATAATATGCCCCAAGATGTCTTTCCTTGAGAGCTAAGCTAAACTACTGATTGGAAGTATTGAAAACTACAATACCAGGACGCATTAGGATCACGTTCACCCTCTGAAATGGTTGTAGAGAATAAACCTCAAATATGATGACCTATTAACAGAAAGAAGTTGTATGGTTCCGTCCTTGTCTGTACAAATGTTATCATGGTGGATGTTTCTCTTTATTCTATTTGTTTTTGTTCTCATATGCACTCAGCTATAAGTAGCATAGACTTAGGGCATTTCTTCTTTTCTACCACATGTCGATAGTGTATTAGTTAAGAAAAAAATATTATTATTAGTAAAGTATCAATTGGTAGATCCTATTATTCGGAGCCACACCCAAATAAAGCATCTCCATACAAAGAGAGGAGCCACACCCACTGTCAATCAATCAAAACAAGTATGGATCCTTTTCATAAATAATTTTCAGATGAGTAGGTGACGAAGAGGCCAAGCTTTTCATGTGATCCATTCACTCTGCTATAACTTGAAGAACTAATTGGTGTATCGGGCACCGCATGTTGATCAAGTGAAGAACCATGCTTTGGAATGCGAAAATATTGGTTTGTTAGGAAAGTCATGTTAGAAAAACTTATTCAAGACTGTTTTTATTTTCATATTATTAGTTATTGGTCCTCCAAGTATTTAATCTGTGTTCCAAATTTCATTGAAGGCGGCACCACTAAGTACATAGTTGATGACCAGATAGATGATTCTCTACGATCAATTCAGAAAGTATGGGATGAAATTGTATGTTATATGTCTTTTCTCTTATTTCAGGAAACAAATGATGCATGTTTCCTATATCTTTCTTCTAGTTGAGATTTGATATGAACTCTCCTATTCTCTCTTCGTTTCACCTTCACAGGGAAAACATACTTCAAGAGCGAAGTCCTTAGTGTGATATGGACATCCATGCACTCTTGAGTGGTATTCTACCCTTGCCACATTTTAAACATGGTTAAATTTACAGTCAGGCTATAGAACTATCATAGTCTTGGAGCCATACATTTCCAAAAGTAATGTGTTAAACTGTGGTGTATCACACTTTTCATTGTGAACAAATCGTCCATCGTACTTTGTGACATACAAATCATCCGTCAAAACTGTGTCCAATTTTGGCAAGTAGGTTTTTTATTTTTATTATTTGAAATATTTTCGCAATAAGTCGTTGTTGGATAAAATTTGTCGTCATCTATCCAACAAGCTTGAGTTTGCTCAATTCGGACCTCATTTGTAGATGTTTTGGTAGTTCAGGCTTTATTGTCTCCTTTTGTTTTGCTTGGGCTATTTTTAAGCTCACTAGCGGTAGTAACGCTTGGGCGGTACTTCCCCGATCCAGTGCCGTGGGCACTACAGCTGATGTTCAGGCTTCTGGATCTGTTTTCGCATCGACGGCAGTTGGGCACGGTAGTTCCGTTTTGGACGGTAGTACCGCACCTGCCCAGCGGTAGTGCCACTCTCGCAGTACTTCCACGACTTACTACTGTCACACTACCGCCTATATTTTTCCTTCTGTAGTCCCTCGCCGCCTCCATGGTAGTAGAGCGATAGTAGGGTGCGGTAGTACCGCTTCGTCTGGTACTGCCATCCTACCCTCCCCCTATTGTTCCTGGTTCTTTGTGTCCTAAGACATGAAGGAAATATGCCCTAGAGGCAATAATAAAGTTATTATTTATTTCCTTATATCATGATAAATGTTTATTATTCATGCTAGAATTGTATTAACCAGAAAAATGATACATGTGTGAATACATAGACAAACAGAGTGTGACTAGTATGCCTCTACTTGACTAGCTCGTTGATCAAAGATGGTTATGTTTCCTAGCCATAGACAAAGATTTGTCATTTGATTAACAGGATCACATCATTAGGAGAATGAAGTGATTGACTTGACCCATTCCGTTAGCTTAGCACTTGATCGTTTAGTTTGTTGCTATTGCTTTCTTCAGGACTTATACATGTTCCTATGACTATTAGATTATGCAACTCCCATTTACCGGAGGAACACTTTGTGTCCTACCAAATGTCACAACGTAACTAGGTGATTATAAAGGTGCTCTACAGGTGTCTCTGAAGGTACTTGTTGGGTTGGCGTATTTCGAGATTAGGATTTGTCACTCCGATTGTCGGAGGGGTATCTCTGGGCCCACTAGGTAATACACATCACTTAATCCTTGCAAGCATTGCAACTAATGAGTTTGTTGCGGGATGATGTGTTACGAAACGAGTAAAGAGACTTGCCGGTAACGAGATTGAACTAGGTATTGAGATACCGACGATCGAATCTCGGGCAAGTAACATACCAATGACAAAAGGAACAACGTATGTTGTTATGCAGTTTGACAGATAAAGACTTCTTAGAATATGTAGGAGCCAATATGGGCATCTAGGTCCCGCTATTGGTTATTGACCGGAGACATGTCTCGGTCATGTCTACATTGTTCTCGAACCCGTAGGGTCCGCACGCTTAAGGTTACGATGACAGTTATATTATGAGTTTATGCATTTTGATGTACCGAAGGTTGTTCGGAGTCCCGGATGTGATCACGGACATGACGAGGAGTCTCGAAATGGTCGAGACGTAAAGATCGATATATTGGCCAAATATGTTCGGACACCATAATGGTTTCGGGGAGTTTCGGGCATATACCGGAGTACCTGGGGGTTACAGGAACCCCCCGAGGAGACTAATGGGCCTATTGGACCCTAATGGAGAAGAGGAGGGGCGGCTAAAGGGCAGCCGCGCGCCCCCTCCCCCCTAGTGTGAATTGGACAAGGAAGGGGGGCAGCGCCCCCCTTTCCTTTCCCCTCCCTCTCCTTCCCTCTCCTATCCTACTCCCACATGGAAAGGGTTGGAGTAGGACTCAATGTGGGGCGCTCCTAGGGTGGCCGGCCCCCTCCTCCTCCTCCACTCCTTTATATACGGGGAGGGAGGCACCCCTTGGAGACATAACAATTGATCTCTTGGATCTTTTAGCCGTGTGCGGTGCCCCTCTCCAACATAGTCCACCTCGTTAATATCATAGTGGTGGTTAGGAGAAGCCCTTCGATGGTAGAACATGAACATCGTCACCACGCCATCGTGCTAACAGAACTCTCCCTCACTGCTCGGCTGGATCGGAGTTCGAGGGACGTCATCGAGTTGAACGTGTGCAGAACTCGGAGGTGCCGTGCATTCGGTACTTGATCGGACGAATCATGAAGACGTACGACTACATCAACCGCGTTGTGCTAACTCTTCCGCTTTCGGTCTATGAGGGTACATGGAAACACTCTCCCCTCTCGTTGCTATGCATCACCATGATCTTGCGTGTGCGTAGGTAAATTTTTTGAAATTAGTACGTTCCCCAACAGTGGCATCCGAGCCAGGTTTATGCTTAGATGTTATATGCACGAGTAGAACACAAGTGAGTTGTGGGCGATACAAGTCATACTGCTTACCAGCATGTCATACTTTGGTTCGGCCGTATTGTTGGATGAAGCAGCCCGGACCAACAATACGCATACGCTTACGTGAGACTGGTTCTACCGACGTGCTTTGCACACAGGTGGCTGGCGCGTGTCAGTTTCTCCAACTTTAGTTGAATCGAGTGTGGCTACGCCTGGTCCTTGTGAAGGTTAAAGCAGCACTAACTTGATGAACTATCGTTGTGGTTTTGATGCGTAGGTAAGAACGGTTCTTGCTCAGCCCGTAGCAGCCACGTAAAACTTGCAACAACAAAGTAGAGGGCGTCTAACTAGTTTTTGCAGGGCATGTTGTGATGTGATATGTTCAAGACGTGATGAAATATAAATTGTTGTATGAGATGATCATGTTTTGTTAAAGTTATCGTCTACTGGCAGGAGCCTTATGGTTGCCTCTTTATTTGCATAAGATGCCAGTGCTATGTAATTGCTTTACTTTATCGCTATGCGATAGCAATAGTTGCAAAATCAATAGCTAGTGAGACGACCATGTGACGACACGTTGATAAAAGATCAAGATGATGGAGATCATAGTCTCATGTTGGTAACAATGAAGATCATGACAGTACTTTGGAGATGGAGATCAAAGGCGCAAGATGATCATGGCCATATCATGTCACATATTTTGATTGCATGTGATGTTTATCCTTTATGCATCTTATTTTGCTTTGTTTGACGGTAGCATTATAAGATGATCTCTCACTGAATTTCAAGGTAAAAGTGTTCTCCCTGAGTATGCACCGTTGCCAAAGTTTGTCGTGCCGAGACACCACGTGATGATCGGGTGTGATAAGCTCTACGTTCATCAACAACAGGTGCAAGCCAGTTTTGCACACGCGAAATACTCGGGTTAAATTTGACGAGCCTAGCATATGCAGATATGGCCTCGGAACACTGAGACCGAAAGGTCGAGCGTGAATCATATAGTAGATATGATCAACATAGTAATGTTCACCATTGAAAACTACTCCATCTCACGTGATGATTGGACATGGTTTAGTTGATTTGGATCACGTGATCACTTAGATGATTAGAGGGATGTCTATCTAAGTGGGAGTTCTTAAGTAATATGATTAATTGAACTTTGATTTATCATGAACTTAGTCCTGGTAGTATTAGCATATCTATGTTGTAGATCAATAGCTCACGTTTAGCTCCCCTATTTTGTTTTTTGATATGTTCCTAGAGAAGAATAAGTTGAAATATGTTAGTAGCAAAGATGTGGACTAGCTCCGTGATCTGAGGATTATCCTCATTGCTGCATAGAAGTATTATGTTCTTGATGCACCGCTAGGTGACAGAACTATTGCAGGAGTAGATGCAGATGTTTTGAATGTTTTTGACAAAAGCTCGGTATGATAACTACTTGATAGTTTAGTGCACCATGCTTTACGGCTTAGAACCAGGACTTCAAAAATGTTTTGAACGCAATGGAGCATATAAGATGTTCCAAGAGTTGAAATTAGTATTTCATACTCATGCCCGTGTCGAGAGGTATGACACCTCTCACATTACTTTCCCTACAAGATGGAGGAGAATAGCTCAACCAGTAAGCATGTGCTCAGATTTCTGAGTACTAGAATCAATTGATTCAAGTGGGAGTTAATCTTCCAGATAAGATAGTGATTGACAAAGTTCTATAGTCACTATCACCAAGTTACTAGAACTTCGTGATGAACTATAATATTCAAGGGATAAAGGAAACGATTCCCAAGCTCTTCGTGATGTTGAAATCGACGAAGGTAGAAATCAAGAAAAACATCAAGTGTTGATGGTTAACAAGACCACTAGTTTGAAGAAAAGGGCAAAGGCAAGAAGGGGAACTTCAAGAAGAACGGCAAGCAAGTTGCTGCTCAAGTGAAGACGCCCAAGTTTGGACCTAAGCCTGAGACTAAGTGCTTTTTCTGCAAAGGGACTGGTCACTAGAAGCAGAACTGCCCCAAGTATTTGGCGGAGAAGAAGGATGGCAAAGTGAACAAAGGTATATTGGATATACATGTTATTGATGTGTACTTTACTAGTGTTTATAGCAACCCCTCGGTATTTGATACTAGTTCAGTTGGTAGGAGTAGTAACTTGAAACGGGAGTTGCAGAATGAACAGAGACTAGTTAAGGGTGAAGTAACGATGTGTGTTAGAAGTAGTTCCAAGAATGATATGATCATCATCGCACACTCCCTATACTTTCAGGATTAGTGTTGAACCTAAATAAGTATTATTTGGTGTTTGCGTTGAGCATGAATATGATTTGATCATGTTTATTGCAATACAATTATTCATTTAATTTAGAGAATAATTGTTATTATGTTTACATGAATAAAACCTTCTATGGTTATACACCCAATGAAAATGGTTTGTTGAATCTCGATCGTAGTGATACACATATTCATAATATTGAAGCCAAGAGATGCAAAGTTAATAATGATGGTGCAACTTATTTGTGGCACTGCGTTTAGGTCATATTGGTGTAAAGCACATGAAAAAAATCCATGCTGATGGGCTTTTGGAATCACTTAATTATGAATCAGTTGATGCTTGCGAACCATGCCTCATGGGCAAAGGTGACTAAGACTCCGTTCTCCAGAACAATGGAGCGAGCAACTAATTATGGGATATAATACATACTGATCTATGAGGTCCGATGAGTGTTGAGGCTCGCGGCGGGTATCGTTATTTTCTGACCTTCATAGATGATTTGAGCAGATATGGGTATATCTACTTGAAGAAACATAAGTCTGAAACATTTGAAAAGTTCAAATTTCAGAGTGAATTGGAAAATCATCGTAACAAGAAAATAAAGTTTCTACGATCTGATCGCAGAGGCAAATATTTGAGTTACGAGTTTGGTCTTCAATTAAAACAATGTGGAATAGTTTCACAAACTCATGCCACCTGGAACACCACAGCGTAATGGTGTGTCCGAACGTCATAACCGTACTTTATTTGATATAGTGCAACCTATGATGTCTCTTACCGATTTACCACTATCGTTTTGGGGTTATGCATTAGAGACAGCTGCATTCACGTTAAAAAAGGGCACCATCTAAGTCCGTTGAGACGTCACAATATGAACTTTGGTTTGGCAAGAAACCAAAGTTGTCGTTTCTTAAAGTTTGGGGTTGCGATGCTTATGTGAAAAAGTTTCATCCTAATAAGCTCAAACCCAAAATCGGAGAAATGTGTCTTCATTGGATACCCAAAGGAGACTATTGCGTACACCTTCTATCAAAGATCCGAAGGCAAGAAATTCGTTGCTGAGAATGGATACTTTCTAGAGAAGGAGTTTCTCTTGAAAGAAGTGAGTGGGAGGAAAGTAGAACTTGATTGAGGTAACTGTACCTTCTCCCTTATTGGAAAGTAGTTTATTACAGAAACCGGTTCCTATGACACCTACAATAATTAGTGAGGAAGCTAATGATGATGATCATGAAACTTCAGATCAAGTTACTACCAAACCTCGTAGGTGAACAAGAGCAAGATCCGCACCAGAGTGGTATGGTAATCCTATTCTGGAAGTCATGTTACTTGACCATGACGAACCTACGAACTATGAGGAAGCGATGATGAGCCTAGATTCTGCAAAATGGCTTGAGGCCATGAAATCTGAGATGGGATCCATGTATGAGAACAATGTGTGGACCTTGGTTCACTTTCCCGATGATCGGCAAGCCATTGAGAATAAATGGATCTTCAAGAAGAAGACTGACGCTGACGGTAATGTTATTGTCTATAAAGCTCGACTTATTGCGAAAGGTTTTTGACAAGTTCATGGAGTTGACTACGATGACACCTTCTCACCTGTAGAGATGCTCAAGTCTGTCCGAATCATGTTAGCAATTGCCGCATTTTATGATTATGAAATTTGGCAAATGGATGTAAAGACTGCATTCCTGAATGGATTTCTGGAAGAAGAGTTTTATATGATGCAACCAGAAGGTTTTGTCGATCCTAAAGGTGCTAACAAAATGTGCAAGCTCTAGCGATCCATCTATGGACTGGTGCAAGCATCTCGGAATTGGAATATATGCTTTGTTAAAGTGATCAAAGCATACGGTTTTATACATACTTGCGGTGAAACCTGTGTTTACAAGAAAGTGAGTGGAAGCACTACAACATTTCTGATAAGTATATGTGAATGACATATTGTTGATCAGAAATAATGTAGAATTTTCTAGAAAGCATAAAGGAGTTTCTGAAAAGTGTTTTTCAAATAAAGACCTCGATGAAGCTGCTTACACATTAAGCATCAAGATCTATAGAGATAGATCAAGACGATTGATAGGTTTTTTTTCAATGAGTACATACCTTGACAAGATTTTGAAATAGTTCAAAATCGAACAGTCAAAGAAGGAGTTCTTGCTTGTGTTGCAAGGTGTGAAGTTGAGTAAAGACTCAAAACCCGACCACGGCAGAAAATAGAAAGACAATGAAAAGTCATTCCCTATGCCTCAGTCATAGGTTCTATAAAGTATGCTATGGTGTTTACCAGTCCTATTGTATACCTTAGCATTTTCTAGCAAGGGAGTACAATAGTGATCTAGGAGTAGATCACTGGACAACATTCAAAATTATCCTTAGAGGACTAAGGAAATATTTCTCGGTTATGGAGGTGATAAAAGAGTTCGTCATAAAGAGTTACGTCGATGCAAGCTTTTTACATCGATCTAGATGACTCTAAGTCTCGTTCTGGATACATATTGAAAGTGGGAGCAATTAGCTAGAGTAGCTCCATGCAGAGCATTGTAGACATAGAAATTTGCAAAATACATATGGATTTGAATGTTGCAGACCCGTTGACTAAGCCTCTTCCACGAGCAAAACATGATCAGCACCAAGGCTCCATGGGTGTTAGAATCATTACTGTGTAATCTAGATTATTGACTCTAGTGCAAGTGGGAGACTGAAGGAAATATGCCCTAGAGGCAATAATAAAGTTATTATTTATTTCCTTATATCATGATAAATGTTTATTATTGATGCTAGAATTGTATTAACCGGAAACATGATACATGTGTGAATACATAGACAAACAGAGTGTCACTAGTATGCCTCTACTTGACTAGCTCGTTGATCAAAGATGGTTATGTTTCCTAGCCATAGACAAAGAGTTGTCGTTTCATTAATGGGATCACATCATTAGGAGAATGATGTGATTGACTTGAACCATTCCGTTAGCTTAGCACTTGATCGTTTAGTTTGTTGCTATTGCTTTCTTCATGACTTATACATGTTCCTATGACTCTGAGATTATGCAACTCCCGTTTACCGGAGGAACACTTTGTGTGCTACCAAACATCACAACATAACTGGGTGATTGTAAAGGTGCTCTACGTGTGCCTCTGAAGGTACTTATTGGGTTGGCGTATTTCGAGATTAGGATTTGTCACTCCGATTGTCGGAGAGGTATCTCTAGGCCCACTTGGTAATACACATCACTTAAGCCTTGCAAGCATTGCAACTAATGAGTTAGTTGCGGGATGATATGTTACGGAACGAGTAAAGAGACTTGTTGGTAACAAGATTGAACTAGGTATTGAGATACCGACGATCGAATCTCGGGCAAGTAACATACCGATGACAAAAGGAACAACGTATGTTGTTATGCGGTTTGACCGATAAAGATCTTCATAGAATATTTAGGAGCCAATATGAGCATCTAGGTTCCGCTATTGGTAATTGACCAGAGACGTTTCTCGGTCATGTCTACATAGTTCTCGAACCCGTACAGTCCGCACGCTTAAACTTTGATGATGGTTATATTATGAGTTTATGGTTTCTGATGTAACGAAGGTAGTTCGGAGTACCGGATATGATCACGGACATGCCAAGGAGTCTCTAAATGGTCGAGACGTAAAGATCGATATATTGGCCGACTATGTTCAGACACCGGAATGGTTTCGGGGAGTTTCAGGCATATATCGGAGTACCGGGGGTTACCGGAACTCCCCGGGGAGACTAATGGGCCTGTTGGGCCCTAATGGAGAGGAGGAGGGCGGCCAAAGGGCAGCCGCGCACCCCCTCCCCCCCAGTCCGAATTGGACAAGGAAGGGGGGGCGGCGCCCCCCTTTCCTTTCCCCTCTCTCTCCTTCCCTCTCCTCTCCTACTCCCACATGGAAAGGGGGAGTCCTACACCTGACCTAGGGTGGCCGGCCCCCTCCTCCTCCTCCACTCCTTTATATACGGGGAGGGAGGCACCCCTTGGAGACATAACAATTGATCCCTTGGATATTTTAGCCGTGTGTGGTGCCCCTCTCAACCATAGTCCACCTCGATAATATCGTAGCGGTGCTTAGGCGAAGCCCTGCGACGGTAGAACATCAACATCGTCACCACACCGTCGTGCTGGCGGAACTCTCCCTCAAATCTCGACTGTATCGGAGTTCGAGGGACGTCATCAAGTTGAACATGTGCAGAACTTGGAGGTGTCGTGCGTTCGGTACTTGATCGGTCGGATCGTGAAGACGTACAACTACATCAACCGCGTTGTGCTAACACTTCCGCTTTTGGTCTACGAGGGTACATGGACACACTCTCCCCCATCGTTGCTATGCATCACCATGATCTTGCGTGTGCGTAGGTAAATTTTTTGAAATTACTACTTTCCCCAAGAAGACACTAAGCGGTAGTACCGCTTGTGAGGACGGTAGTACCACTCCGGTGGAACTACCCTGCCTGGACATATGTTCTCTCTTAGTGCTACATCTAGAACTACCGTCCCAAGCGGTAGTACCGCTCCTCTGGGCGGTTGTACCGCTTTCGTTTGGGCTGGGGGCATAACGGTTGGATTTGTTCATAAAAGGGGGTCTTGTTCCCCAATGAATTTAATCTTTTGAGCTCGTGCTTTCCCCCATGGTTGACCTTCCGCGAGCTTTCCATATCTCAATCCCTCCAATGATTCTTGCTAGTTCTTGATGGAAAAGAGAGACGAGATCTAGATCTATGTTTCCACCAATTATTTTCTCCTCTATGTGAGAGGAACCCCTTGGATCTAGATCTTGGAGTTCTTCGTTTTCTCTTCTCCGTTCTCGCTCATATTTCTTCCATAGCATTAGTTGTTGTGGTGGGATTTGGGAAAAAAGGACTTGGGCACTTCGTGTGCCCTTGCCATTGCATTTAGTGCATCAGTTTGAGTTCTCCATGGTGATACGTGGAAGTGAAAGTAATGAAGCTTATTACTCTTGGGTGTTTGGGCACCCTAGAGCTTGTTCCTCTTGGGTGCTTTGGTGCCCTAGCCTGTTGGTGTGTTCAGAGCTCAATCATTGTGGTGTAAAGCTCCGGGCAAGCATCGGGGTCTGTCGGGGATATACCCCGTGGCGTAAACCGGCCAGAAGTATAAACCGGCCAGACTGGATGACTCACTCGTAACCCGCCCGGAGCTTGCCGGTTCATCGGCTACTCGCCCGGTCTTGGCGGTTCATTAGTAACCCGGCGGGCGGGTCAGATGGATGACGAGGCCCATGGCTCAGAAGGCCGGTTCATACTATGGTGGGCCGGTTTAAGAGGAAAGGCATGAGGAATATTTAGCTTACAAGGAGTTAAGACCAGGACTTGTATCCGGTTTGTATTAGAGATAGACTAGTCCTAATCCTAATAGGACTCCACATGTAACCCGCCCCTTCAACATATATAAGGAGGGGTAGGGCTCCCCAAAGGGGACAAGATTCACAAGTTCCACAAGTTGCACAAGTTAGGTTTAGACAATAGCTCTTGAGAGAGAGCACTCTTGTAACCATAATAGCTCAAGAGAGAGAGCACTCTTGTAACCGTGATCATCATCATCAATATCAATGAACCAGGATGTAGGCTTTTACCTCCACCGTGAGGGGCCGAACCTGGGTAAAACATCGCGTCTCTCATCCCGCTCAACCCCTCTGAAGCTACCACATAGATGCGTTGGCCTCGCGACTAAGTCCTGACACTAAGGACATCTGCCGTGACAATTCCACGACAGTTGGCGCCCACCGTGGGGCCTGCGCATGGTGGTGTTGAGTTCTTGGAGGGATCTCTTACAGGGATCGAGAAGTTTTTAACTTTCCATATGAGCCGGTTTGGAAGGATTTGCATCAAATTCAAATCCAGCAGTCCAGATTTAAGATCTGTCGAATCCAGCAGTGCCCCCCTATTTATCTACCAGGCAAGCAACCCCCCCCCTTGTTCATTCCGATAAAATCCTACTCTCTCGCTCCTGCTCTCATTTATTGTATTCGGACAACAACGATTCAACTGCTACTTTATGCTGTGGTAGTTGAACCCATTCCTCTGCATGACCTGTCATTGCCACAGTAAATAGTTGAAACCCACTAGCATGTGTAGGAGTTGCTTGAGCCATGTTGTGTTCTTGCCATGCCTTGCCTTCTATTGCTTAGAGTTGTGTCAGGTCTGATTCATTGGGAATGGATTGGAGTGTTATGCTATGTTCTGAAGCTGAGAATTAAGCGTGTGAACACGATTTGGTAAAGGTAACGGTGAGAGGCCATGTAGGAGTACATGGTGGGTTGTCTCATTGGGACCGTCCTTAAGAACTGAGTTCTGTGCAAGTTGTCCAAAGACTAGCTACTACCACACATTGGGCTCCGGGCGCTCCAAGCTCTCTCGACTTATTAACCGCCTTGAACTCTGTCCAGGAGTTGCAAATAGTTTCTGGTGTTTGTAGGTAGTGCTATTTTTCTACCGAGTGGCACCCGGCAGGGTGGACATGGGACAGACTAGGCACACGTGGCCCAGTGTACCCAGTGGCACTCGGATGGTGGGCTCGGGAACCCTGTACACATCGTTTGGGGCCGTGAGTGAAACCCCGGCCGGATCTCCTTGCGGATGGAACCTGAATAGGCGATAAACCTGGACTAGAGTCTTGTGTGATTAGTTAGGTCGTGGCTGACACCCTCGCCAGGCTTCCGCTTGAAGGTTGCCGAGATACATGAAGTGTATATGGTGATAAGTGGTGAGAGCGTGTGTGAAGAAGTACACCCCTGCAGGGATATCATGATCTATTCGAATAGCCATGTCCTCGGTTATGGACTTCTTGGGTGCTTACGTGGTACCTAGACAACTTAAAGTGGATACTCTAAAATGCTCAAGACAAGTGGGAGTGCTATGGATGGCCTTCTCGTAGGAGAGACGGGGATGAATCCATAGTAGTGTATTGATGTGGTGATTAGTGGACTCGTGTGCGCTGCCTCATCTCAAAGAAGTTTCTCGTTGTTGTAGAACAGGATAGCCACTCAGTCAAAGCTGGCTTGCTGCAACTAAACCCCACATTACCTTCTTGATACAAATGCATGTATGATAGGATCTAATGTAAGTCTTGCTGAGTACCTTTGTACTCACGTTGCTTTATTTATGTTTTTGCAGCGGAGACTTCGGTCTTACTAGTAGTTCCACTTGGACTTCGACGAGTAGCTTGTACCTCAGCTACGATCTTGGTCCCTTGGGAGGGACTTGTGGATAGTCAGGCTCCTCGGCCCTTTTTCTTTTGTAGTTGTCTGTACTCAGACATGTAATGCTTCCATTGCTTGTATGCTCTGAATGGTGGGTCATGTGACCCCTGTTTGTATTTAATGCTATGTGGCTCTTCTGGGCCTTTATCTATATGAGTTGCGTTATGTTGTGATGCCATGTTGTACAGCACATACTTGCATGTTATGCGTACGTGTGACGTGTATTGCTATGTGTGGGATCCGACAATCTAGTTGTTTATCCTTCGCAGCCTCTCTTATGGGGAAATGTAGTCTAGTGCTTCCTTGAGCCATAGTAGTCCGCTACAGCCCAATTCACCGGAGTCCTGCTAGCCCAACACTACTGCTCAGAACACTTGACTGGCCGGCATGTGTTTCACTTCGTTCCTGTGTCTGTCCCTTCGGGGAAATGTCACGCGGTGACATCCGGAGTCCTGCCTAGCCTGCTACAGCCCGGGTTCCCGGAGTCCTGTTAGCCCAGTGCTACAGCCCGGATTCACACGCTGCTGACCGACATGCTAGATGTGATTCATGTATGCCTGTCTCCATAGGTCTGTGTCGCTTTGGGTTCATGACTAGCCATGTCGGCCCGGGTTCTCTGTCATATGGATGCTAGCGACACTATCATATACATGAGCCAAAAGGCGCAAACGGTTCCGGGCCATGGTAAGGCGACACCCGTGGGGATACCGTGCGTGAGGCCGCATAGTGATATGAGGTGTTACATGCTAGATCAGTGTGACTTAGAATCGGGGTCCCGACAGCTTTGGTATCAGAGCCTGACTGCCTGTAGGATTTCCAAGCCAACCTGGTCGAAGTTGAGTCTAGAAATTCTTTAGCTATATAGGGGAATTGATTGTGGAAGGGAACGTAAGGCTCTTTTACTCCTTATGCCTCATGCCTTCTGATCTGAGTCATCCTATCTTTCCTACGGGGTTAAGGAACTAGGCTTTCTCTTCCGTCTATCAGGATCACGTGTTACTACTCCATAGTCTCTTAGGATTGGTTGATTAGAGTCATATCCCAGTTCGAGTACCTCCGGTGTAGTCTGTTTAGTAATATCTTAGAACCTTGGGTGATGATGTTGAGTTTGATGCTACCACATCATTTGCAGGATGTCTCATTTTGAGCATTTTTACTGCCGTTATGCTGCCGGAATTATCCTAGGAGTTTGAGAGATACTAAATTCTTGTGCTACCTTCTGCATCCTTATGATGATGCTGAATCCATCCTTTGTTTCCTTGGTTGGTTCTTCAGGATGTTGTCAGTTAACCGAAGTTCTGTTGCTCATAGCCGGAACCCCGGAGATGGTAGGGATGAGGATCCTCCCGACCAGTCTTCATTGGCAGAGTTCATGATGGAGCTAGAGAAGAACAAGTGAGAGTCTAACCGCTTGTTAGCACATATTGAGGAGAACACCTCCCATCAGCACAAAGAGTCAGCGTCCATCTATGATTTCATTGGTCTGAAACCACCTACCTTCCATCATTCCATTAAACCACTCGATGCAGATGACTAGCTACGTAGTATCACACACAAGCTGCGTTCAGTGAACGTAGCTGAGAGTAACAAGGTCACCTACGCTGCTTATCATCTGGAAGGTCCTGCTAGTATTTGGTGGCAGAACTATGAGGCTATGCTTCTAGCTGGCCAGAAAACCACCTGGAGAGATTTCACTGAGGCTTTTTGCGAGCATCACATTCCTTAGGCTCTCATTGATCGCAAGAGAGAAGAGTTTTGTAGTTTCACCCAGAGTAAGATGGCTGTTGATGCTTACAGTAGAGAGTTTGAGAACCTTGCCCGCTAGGCTAGGTTCCGGAAGGGTCTTAACCCCAAGTTGCGTTGTGATCTCCACCTGCATCATTGCAATACATTCCAAGCTCTTGTGAACAAGGCCATTAACGTAGAAACAGCTCAACTCACTTACGAGGAGTCTCGTAAGCACAACCATGATTTGAGTTCTTCCTCCGGTTCTAGTTCTTAGAAGCGCCGGATTTGGGTTCCGAACTCTGCTCTTCCACCCGGTTATTCACCGAGGCCTTCTTATATGGCGCCTCCCCCAGTTCAACCGTATGCTCCACCCAGGCCTATCGGTAGACCGCTTGTCAATACGGGTCCACGTCCTACTTCAGGGGCTTGTTTCACATGTGGAGAGCCAGGACACTATGCACGTGACTGCTCTCAAACCAACTATGCACCACCCCAGCCTGAGATGTCTGTTGGCCGTGGTAAGCCATCACGCAAGGTGATTAGTGTCAAGTCAGCTCCTACTGAACGTGGATGTGTGCATCACGTCTCAGCTAAAGACACTCATGATGATCCGGATGTCGTTCTTGGTACCCTCCTTGTCAATTGCCATCCAGCTTCGGTTCTGTTCGATACCGGAGCATCTCACTCATTCATCTCTGAAGGCTATGCTCGTTTGCACGACATGTCATTTTGTGATATGCCAACTCCACTTGAAATCCAAACTCCGGGGTCTAGATGGAAAACTACCAGAATAAGCCATGGTAATGAAATCCATGTTGACAGACTTGTATTCCTTGCATCACTTATAGCCCTCAAGTCTACAGATATTAACATCATCTTGGGTATGGACTGGATGAAAGCTCATTATGCCAAGATTGATTGTTACACAAGGTCTGTTCAGCTTACACACCCATCTGGCAAGATAGTCACCGTCTCCACTAGAGTTGCAAAGCGTCAACTCTATTCTCTTAATGCCAACCCTCTTCCTGACCTTGAAGAAATCCCGGTAGTCTGTGACTTTCCAGATGTCTTTCCAGAGGAACTGCTAGGTATTCCACATGACAGAGATGTAGAGTTTGTCATAGATCTTATCCCAGGAACCGCTCCAATCTCTAGGAGACCTTACAAGATGGCACCCTTAGAATTAGCTGAGCTTAAGAAACAACTCGATGAATCCTTGCAAAAGGGTTTCATCCGTCCTAGTTCTTCTTCCTAGGCTTTCCCCGTCCTCTTCGTCAAGAAGAAGGATGGTACGGACCGAATGGTTGTAGACTATCGTCCCGTTAATTTGGTCACGATAAAGAACAAGTATCCGCTCCCCAGGATCAACGATCTGTATGATCAGCTCGCTGGATCCTCAGTCTTTTCCAAGATGGATTTGAGGTTAGGCTACCACCAAATCAAGATTAGAAATGGGGACATTCCTAAGAAGGCTTTTGTCACTTGTTATGGTCAGTACGAGTACACCGTCATGTCCTTTGGTCTAACCAACGCTCCAGCTACTTTCTCTCGCTTGATGAACTCGATCTTCATGGAGTACTTAGATAAGTTCGTCGTGGTTTACCTCGATGATATCCTTATTTACTCGAAGAACGAGGAAGAGCATGCCGAACATCTTAGACTTGTGCTAGAAAAACTCAGAGAGCACCGCCTTTATGCCAAGTTCTCCAAGTGCGAATTTTGGTTGCCAGAAGTGACCTACCTAGGCCACGTGATCTCCGGTAAGGGCATTGCCGTCAATCCCAAGAGAGTTCAGGCCGTTCTTGATTGGACTCTGCCTGAAACAGTTAAGCAAGTTAGGAGTTTCCTTGGTCTAGCAAGTTATTGTCGCCGCTTCGTTGAGAACTTCTCCATAGTGGCCAAACCTCTCACGGAACTTCTTAAGAAAGATAAAAAGTTTGAGTGGTACCCACAGTGTGAGCATAGTTTTCAGGAACTGAAAAGACGCCTGACTTCTGCTCACATACTTGTGCCACCGGATTTCACTAAGGACTTTGTTATCTATTGGGATGCCTCACGATAGGGACTAGGTTGCATTCTTATGCAAGATCACCATGTGATTGCCTATGCATCTCGACAGTTGCATCCACATGAGGAGAATTATCCTACACATGATCTAGAGCTTGCAGCCGTAGTCTATGCACTTAAGACATGGCGACATTACCTCCCCGGTAAACGTTGCGAGATTTATACCGACCACCAGAGTCTCAAATATATCTTCACCCAACCAGATTTGAACCTTAGGCAAAGACGTTGGTTGGAGTTAATCTCAGATTACAACTTAGGGATTACCTACACCCCAGGCAAGGGGAATGTCATGGCTGATGTGCTAAGTCGTAAGTCCTATTGCAACAACCTCATGTTGCAGCAGGTCCAACCACTTCTCCATGAGCAATTCTATAAGCTTAATCTTCAAAATGCTCCTCATGGATTCCTTTCTACCTTGGTGGCGAAACCTACTCTTGTGGATCAAATCATCTCTGCTCAGAAGCAGGATACGGGAATTTCCCGGATCAAGAGAAACATTAACAAAGGAGTTGGTGGTAGTTTCTCTATAGATGATCGTGGTGTTGTTTTCTTTGAGAGTCGCTTGGTGGTTCCCAAGAATCAACATTTTCGACAATTAATCCTTAAGGAGGCGCATGAATCTCCTCTCACGATTCATCCCGGTAGTACTAAGATGTATCAGGACCTACGCCAGAGGTTCTGGTGGACTAGGATGAAGAGCGAAATCGCTCAGTTTATTGCTAACTGTGACGTTTGTCGTCGCGTGAAGGCAGAGCATCAGAGACCTGCTGGCACCCTTCAGCCTTTAGCTATTCCTGAATGGAAATGGGATAAAGTTGGTATGGACTTCATCACCGGCTTTCCCAGGACCAAGAAAGGGAATAATGTTATCTTCGTAGTCATTGATCGTCTTTCTAAAGTGGCTCACTTCCTACCTGTTCGAGGGAGTATCACTGCTAGTCAGCTCGCTGGCTTATATATTTCTCGAATAGTGTCACTTCATGGTGTTCCACTAGAGATCAATTCAGACCGTGGTAGTCTTTTCACTTATCATTTCTGGAGAGTTTCCAAACTGCCATGGGCACCCATCTTTCCTTCAGTACCGCTTTCCACCATCAATCAAGTGGCCAGGTGGAAAGGGTCAACCAAATTCTCAAAGACATGCTTAGAGCTTGTGTTATCTCATTCGATATGGATTGGGAGAAGTGTCTTCCCTTCGCCGAGTTTGCTTATCACAATAGCTACCAATCCAGCCTCAAGAAAGCTCCTTTTGAGGTTCTGTATGGACGAAGATGTCGAACACCTTTGAACTGGTCAAAAACCGGTGAAAGACAATTCTTTGGACCGGATATGATCCAGGAGGCAGAAGAGCAAGTTCGCATCATTCGTGAGAATTTGAAAACAGCCCAATCTCGTCAAAAGAGCCAGTATGACCGTAGTCATAAGGAAGTGGCTTATGAAATTGGCGACAAAGCTTACCTTCGGGTTACCCCTTTAAAGGGTACCCATCGATTCGGTATCAAGGGCAAGTTGGCTCCTCGTTACATTGGTCCTTTTCGCATTCTCGCTAAATGAGGAGAGGTTGCCTACCAGTTGGAACTACCCCCACATCTTTCTCGAGTTCATGATGTCTTCCACGTCTCTCAACTTAGGCGTTGCTTCTCGGATCCCATCCGCGGAGTGGACCACGATACGCTTGATCTCCAAGATAACCTCACATATCGAGAGTACCCTGTTCGCATCCTTGATCAAGCAGAGCATGTCACTCGACGTCATAACATCAAGTTTCTCAAGGTTCAATGGTCTCATCATTCCGAGATAGAAGCTACTTGGGAGCGTGAAGATCGTCTTCGACTTGAGTACCCCGCTTTCTTCCCGCCGACTCCTGAATCTCGGGACGAGATTTCTTCGAGTGGGGGTGAGTTGTCACATCCCTAGTTCTGGTATGACCTAGGCTAGCCTTCATGTTTGCATCATGTCTAAATTCCCTTTAAATTTGAAATGGGGATTTGTGAAACCCTCAGAAATCATTTCTGAAAATGAACCAAGTAAAAATATCTCCAAAAGGGTCTACGAAAATGCTCATGATGCTCTCTGAAAATATTGGACAGAGATAAAAATTCTAACAAATATTTTCAGGAGCTCATAAATATTTATTTTGGCCATTTGGAATTAAGGCATAATTATTTGCTTCGGTTATATATTTATATATATACATAATATATGTCCAAAAATTCTGTAAATTGATGGGGAGTTTTGGAGCAATCCAAATAGTTCCTACAAAAATTGACAGAAGAAAACAAACTGGTTTAGTATTTTACTAAATCAGAAACAAATGTCAGAAAATTAGAAAACAGAAACAAAACAGGAATAAAGGAAAAACCCTACCTGGTAGCCCAGCGGCCCAGCAGGCCAGCCCAGCTAGCTGGCCGACGCCAGTCGTCGCCTACCTCCTGCCAGGAGGACGGCGCGCGTGTGCCCGACGCGCGCGAGCACACGCCGGCCACCTCCTGCTTCCCGCTCGCTGCTGGAGGCCCCCGACGACGCCACGCACTCCCCTCGGCCTCTCTTACCCCCTCTCCCTCTCTCCAGTGGCCTCCCCTCCTCTCTCTCGCCCTTCCCCGCGAACGCCCGAGCGCTGTCGTCGCCGCCGCTCGCCATAGCTGTGCCCACTGTGCTCCCCTCGCGTAGCTATTGTGTCCTAGAGCTCCGCCCTGTCGCCTTCTTCGTCTTCGTCAAGCCATGCAGCTGGGGACACCCTACCTCGACCTCGTTGCCGCTGTTTACCACCGCGAGCGCCCGAGATCGCCGGCGCCCGTACGTCGCCGCCGGGCCTTCCCTGAGCCCGCTTCGACGCCCTCTGCGACCGCTGTGAGCTCCATCGTCGTTTGCCCTCTTCCCCTTGCCTCTCGATCACCGCAGCCGCCGTTTTGACCGAAGCCGTAGCACCTCGCCGCCGGCCATGGCGCCACCGTGGCCAGGGGCCGAGCCCGCCGCACCCGCGCGCGTCACCATGCTCTTGGTGATGCCAGGAGGCCGTAGAGCCTCTCCGCTCGCCTCCCCATGCCCCACAGGCCGATCCTGCTCGAAGCCGAACTCCGGCCGCTGCCGCGAGCTCTGCTCCAGCGAGCTCAAGCCACCCCCGCGAGCCCCTCCGCCGCGTTCGGCCTTGCCGACGGCTAAACGCCGGTGGGGTTGACCGGTTCTAACCCCCCCAGTTGACCCAGGTTTGACCCGTGTGGGTCAGTGACAGATGGGCCTCGGCGCCCCCTAATTTGTAGTTAGGATTAATTAACCCTCTGTTAATTAACCATGACACTGACGTGTGGCCCCCAGACGTCAGATTTGACCTGGACAGCCACGTTGACCCACTGATGTAGTGATGACGTCATGCTGACGCAGTTATTTTTTTCTGGAATTATTTTTTAAAACAGTAAATTCCAGAAAATGTTCAAAACTTCAAAAATTCATATAAATTCAACCGTAGCTCAGATTGAAATAATTTATATATGAAAAATTATTAGAAAAATTCAATTTATCCATCTGTACCAGTTTCATCCATGACAAACCAACCTATACATGCTGTATATATGAAAAACTTATTAATGGCATATTTAAGAGCTTATTTTGGAGTTGCATTTGAACCCTTGGTTCAAATGGACCTCAACTAAATAAATGCTAGATGCATTAACTCAAACAACATCACATATTCATGCCATGATCATGCATCATATTGTTGCATATACTTGTGTTTGATTTTCGACACCGTTCCTTCTCGATAGGTCCTGCTCCGGAAAGTGTTCGGGAGCACCTATCAGTGGAGCAGTGCCCCCCTATTGATCTACCAGGCAAGCAACCCCCCCCCCCCTTGTTCATTCCGATAAAATCCTACTCTCTCGCTCCTGCTCTCATTTATTGCATTAGGACAACAACGATTCAACTGCTACTTTATGCTGCGGTAGTTGAACCCATTCCTCTACATGACCTGTCATTGCCACAGTAAATAGTTGAAACCCACTAGCATGTGTAGGAGTTGCTTGAGCCATGTTGTGTTCTTTCCATGCCTTGCCTGCTATTACTTAGAGTTGTGTTAGGTCTGATTCATTGGGAATGGATTGGAGTGTTATGCTATGTTCTGATGCTGAGAATTAAGCGTGTGAACACGATTTGGTAAAGGTAACGGTGAGAGGCCATGTAGGACTACATGGTGGGTTGTCTCATTGGGACCGTCCTTAAGAACTGAGTTCTGTGCAAGTTGTCCAATGACTAGCTACTACCACACATTGGGCTCCGGGCGCTCCAAGCTCTCTCGACTTATTAACCGCCTTGAACACTGTCCAGGAGTTGCAAATAGTTTCTGGTGTTTGTAGGTAGTGTTATTTTTCTATCGAGTGGCACCCGACAGGGTGGACTTGGGACAGACTAGGCACACGTGGCCCGGTGTACCGAGTGGCACCCAGATGGTGGGTTCGGGAACCTTGTACACATCGTTTGGGGCCGTGAGCGAAACCCCGGCCGGATCTCCTTGCGGATGGAACCCGAATAGGTGATAAACCTGGACTAGAGTCTTGTGTGGTTAGTTAGGTCGTGGCCGACACCCTCGCCAGGCTTCCGCTTGAAGGTTGCCGAGATACATGAAGTGTATATGGTGATAAGTGGTGAGAGCATGTGTGAAGAAGTACACCCCTGCAGGGATATCATGATCTATTCGAATAGCCATCTCCTCGGTTATGGACTTCTTGGATGCTTACGTGGTACCTAGACAACTTAAAGTGGATACTCTAAAATGCTCAAGACAAGTGTGAGTGCTATGGATGGCCTTCTTGTAGGAGAGACGGGGATGAATCCATAGTAGTGTATTGATGTGGTGATTAGTGGACTCGTGTGCGCTGCCTCATCTCAAAGAAGTTTCTCGTTGTCGTAGAATAGGATAGCCACTGAGTCAAAGCTGGCTTGCTGCAACTAAACCCCACATTACCTTCTTGATACAAATGCATGTATGATAGGATCTGATGTAAGTCTTGCTGAGTACCTTTGTACTCACGTTGCTTTATTTATGTTTTTGCAGCGGAGACTTCGGTCTTACAAGCAGTTCCACTTGGACTTCGACGAGTAGCTTGTACCTCAGCTACGATCTTGGTCCCTTGGGAGGGACTTGTGGATAGTCAGGCTCCTCGGCCCTTTTTCTTTTGTCGTTGTCTGTACTCAGACATGTAATGCTTCCGTTGCTTATATGCTCTGAATGGTGGGTCATGTGACCCCTGTTTGTATTTAATGCTATGTGGCTCTTCTGGGACTTTGTCTATATGAGTTGCGTTATGTTGTGATGCCATGTTGTACAGCACATACTTGCATGTTATACGTACGTGTGACATGTATTGCTATGTGTGGGATCCGACAATCTAGTTGTTTATCCTTGGCAGCCTCTCTTATGGGGAAATCTAGTCTAGTGCTTCCTTGAGCCACAGTAGTCCGCTACAGCCCGGTTCACCTGAGTCCTGCTAGCCCAGCACTACTGCTCAGAACACTTGACTGGCCGGCATGTGTTTCACTTCGTTCCTGTGTCTGTCCCATCAGGGAAATGTCACGTGGTGACATCCGGAGTCCTGCCTAGCCTGCTACAGCCTGGGTTCCTGGAGTCCTGTTAGCCCAGTGCTACAGCCCAGATTCACATCCTGCTGACCGACATGCTCGATGTGATTCATGTATGCCTGTCTCCATAGGTCTGTGCCGCTTTGGGTTCACGACTAGCCATGTCGGCCCGGGTTCTCTGTCATATGGATGCTAGCGACACTATCATATACATGAGCCAAAAGGCGCAAACGGTTCTGGGCCATGGTAAGGCGACACCCATGGGGATACCGTGCGTAAGGCCGCAAAGTGATATGAGGTGTTACATGCTAGATCGGTGTGACTTAGAATCGGGGTCCCGACATGGCATCCCGGAAGCTGTGACACTACTTTCAAGAGTGTTTGATTACAGTAGCCTCGGAAGTGCCACTTAATGATATTTTAAACAACCGCGACACTACGGGCCGGATTGCCAAATGGGCTATTGAGCTCCTCCCATTCGACACAACATACAAACCTCGACGATCCATTAAGTCGCAAGTATTGGCCGACTTTTTCACCGAATGGACAGAGGACGAACTCCCTAAAGAGTATGGGGCATACACCAATTGGATCATTCACTTTGACGGTTCTAAAATGCTGGCTAGTCTAGGGGCTGGCGTCGTCCTAACGTCGCCAACTGGGGATACCGTTCAGTACGTACTGCAGCTATTGTACACAGACTCCAACAACGCAGCCGAATACGAAGCCCTGTTGCATGGTCTTCGGATGGCAGTCTCCATGGGCATTCAATGCCTGGAGGTGCGTGGGGATTCAAACCTTGCAATATCCCAAATAAATGGAGACTTTGAAGCCAAGGATCCGAAAATGGCGGCCTACCGAAACGCCATCCTAAAAATGTCAGCTCGGTTCGAGGGGCTCGAATTTCACCATGTGGCTCGGGAAAACAATCAGGCAGCGGATATCCTCGCCCGCATCGGCGCAAAACGCGATGCGGTCCCCCCAACATCTTTCTGGAAAGGCTGTTCAAGCCATCCGTAGTATGGGAAGGGGACACCGGTAACCATAGTCCGGACCCGGCCAAAATTCCCGATATCCAATACTCCGACACAATCGGAGGCTCCGCCACCGAAATCACACCTTCAGCCCATGTAATAATGTCCATTATAGCCCCGTGGACAGAACCATTCCTGGCCTACCTAACTAGGCAGGAACTTCCGGAGGACCAAAATGAGGCACGCTGCATAGTGCGGCGATCTAAGGCCTACAAGGTCCACGAGGGAGAATTGTATAAAAAAGCACTACCAGAGTCCTTCAAAGATGCATCTCCGAGGAGGAAGGGCGAAACCTTTTAGCAGAAATCCACTCCAGACTCGGCGGTCACCATGCCGCAGCCCGGGCTCTTGTAAGCAAGGCCTTCCGTACAGGATTCTATTGGCCAACGGCCCGGGCAGATGCATAGGACTTGGTCCAACGTTGCGCCGGTTGCCAGCTCTTTCCAAATCAAAGCCACATGCCACCCATCGCCCTTCAAACAATCCCCATTATGTGGCCCTTCGCGGTCTGGGGGCTTGACATGGTTGGACCCCTTAAAGGGGGAACCCACAAGAAAAAATACTTACTAGTCATGGTGGATAAATTCACCAAATGGATAGAAGCCAAGCCTGTTAAAACAGCCGAATCCGGACCAGTGATAGACTTCATATTTGGGGTCATACACCATTATGGCGTCCCCACAGCATCATCACTGACAATGGCACAAACTTCACAGCTGATGAGGTAAAACTCTGGTGCAGCAAAATGGGCATCAAGCTCGATTATGCTTCAGTCTATCACTCACAAACCAACGGCCAAGTCGAGCAAGCAAACGGTCTTATAATGAGAGGCATTAAACCCGGATTAGTGCGTTCCTTAATGGAGTCTAACACGCACTGGGTAGAGGAGCTCGACTCCGTACTCTGGGGGCTGCAGATCATGCCAAATCGTAGTACCGGATACACACCCTTCTTTATGGTGTATGGCGCAGAGGCAGTCTTGCCCTGTGACATAATTCATGACTCACCTCGAGTGCGCATGTACAAATAAAGAGAAGCCTAGCTCGATCGGCAGGACAGTCTGGACACCCTGGAGGAGGTGCGCGACGTAGCCAAAGCCCGTTCCGCATTTTATCAGCAACAGGCTCGCAGATACAAAAGCAGAGAAGTACGGGCCAAAACTTATAACGTTGGCGAACTAGACCTACGCCTTCCGGATAAGAAAAAGAACAAGCTCGAGCCCAAATGGGAAGGTCCCTTCATTATTGACCAAGTTCTGACCGGTGGAGCGTACCGACTGCGGGATGCATCGACTAGTCGACTCGAGCAGAACCCATGGAACGCGGCCAGGGTCCAAAGATTCTACGCTTAGCGCCGGACCCTATGTTCGTCCCCTCCCTTTGTCCATTTTTTGCATGTACATTATCTGTCTTTTTTTCCTTTCTTCCTTCCTGTTATTATTTCTCTAGGCCTTTAAGGGCCAACTTGTGTCTCGCTTGCACATTATAGATGCGCTAGCCGCGCTGATAATACCTGGGGGCTTCTTTCATAGAAGCTTAATTATTTATCTAGGCCTCAGGCCCCGAACATGTGTCATGCTTCCGCATGTACCTTTTTTCGCCATTATATGCATCGATATGACTTAAGTTTTGGCCAAGCTGGGTTGCCTGGCTCTTGTATTTATGCCCTATGTTCCCGTTAATTCGGCTAGGGCATAAGGGGAGCACCTCTGCGATTGTTACTGCCGGGTCAGCCGGACGTGTACCTCAGACTGGGTGAAGCAGAAAGCTAGCGTTCTTAAGGGAATATTCGGTCGGTGAACAAAAGATGATTTTTATTTATTGTCCATATCTTCCCCCAGATGTTTTTCCTACGTTTCCTATCGCAGTCTGGACATGCACTTTAGGGCATGCTTACCTAGGGAAAGGAACCCTTAACGGAACTATTCTCCCTGGAAGATGTTTCTTACTACCCATGTAATATAACATAACTAGTTGGGCACTTGTCTGTTCTAGCACTTATGACCCCTACGCCTGGTCTCCACGCATGCCCCGGTTCTTATATAACTGCGCGGGTATTCGGATACACTCCGGACTATCAGGGCCTGTGGTTGAAGCGAAAAGGTCCGCCAAGACAAATGATCTACAATCCAGCTAGAAGGCATTATACATGTCACTTTCATTACATAGTCATGCAGACTGACTAAATTCCTCTTCTATACCATCCAACAGGCGATCTAGCTTACAATCCTGTTGGGAATACTTTGCGGCTAATTCTACTTCTCCATAAACTAAGCTAACGGGGATCTCTTTTCCGTCGAGCCCCATAGGTCCGACCTCGGCCATGTGATTTGGGTCTGCCTTGCTATACCGCGTCTTCACAATGGCCCAGGCTTCTCTGGCACCCTGTCGGCAGGCTGATATCTTCAATAATCGGAAACGCCGCCGTGCTCCCTTGAGCTTCTCCGCAAGCTCTGCAACGACCTCTGGCAGGGAGACGGATGGCCACAAGGCTTGGGCAACACCCTGCATCACCTGCCGAACTTGTTCGTGCAGATGTGACAGCTCGAATAGAAGATCACGTGCAGACCTGGGCATTTCCTCTACAGGATGACCCGTCAGCATACCTACAGACATAGCACTGTTAGTCGACTTCTTCGCCAAACTCCTTAAAAAGGATTCGTTCAAGCACTTACTGAAAATGCCGCGCCGAAGCCACTTATTCTCCTTCTCGGAGTCTGTAAGATGGCCCCGAACGTCTTTTAGGTCCATGCTCAGGTTAATATTGGCATCTTGGAGATTGTTTTTCTCCCGCCTAACCTCAGTCAGCACGTGTTTGCCAGCCTCTAGCTGTCGCATAAAATGCTGGTCCTCCGGATTTTCTCTGGATTCATCTGCAACATCTGTTGTTAGATCTGCAGCCATGCCGCACACTATATGGTAACCATCATTCTTTAAAGTAAATGTTACCAGCAGGTGACTTTTTCGGTTCCTGCAATGCGGCCACAGCGGCCCGCAGTTGGGTCTTGCATTCCTCTAGCTCCTGTGACAGCCTAGTATTCTTCTATGTAAGAACCTGCACAATAAAGATGATCCTTAAATCAGTTCTGCTAACTGTTTCAAGTCTCAGGGGCTACTGATACATATAAATCATCAGATTTACTTACCCGTACATCCTTTACATACTGATCCGTGGCTCTGCCTAGACCATCTTGAGCAGCTCGGAGGTACGCCTCTCCAGAATTGAAGGCATCAAATGCCTCTGGTGAGAAGCAAGCGTCACGGAGTACAGCCGGGCGGCGCCTATGATTCATGGCACTTTCCACCTCTGAGTTTGTAGCGGATAATCTATATGCATCCTCTGTAGGGGGATTATCCGGCGCCCGCCCCATATCGGCTTCCGCCTCTATGTCCAGTCCTAGCGCCCGGCTGGTGGAAGCGTGATTAGTAACATTGCCGGACATATTCCGGTGAGTGTTTTTTCTGTTAAAGAAACACGGGCGTCATTATATTTCGAGAAAGACGACAACCACGGAGCGGGGTTTGTTATACCTTTGCGCCGGCATATCCGTCCTGACCGCCTTCCTTTTTGGCCTACCCGGCCTCGGTGCCTCCTGTTGGCGCGTTACTGCGGGTTCGGCAGGGCGTCCCAAATGCCTTCCCTATAAAAATGCCATGTGTATATGGTGGGTGAAGTGTCTAAAAGGGGATCCTAGTTTTGGAGTTGGGATTTTTGGTTTTTCTTACGTGCGATGTAGGGAGCAGTCCAGGATAGTCGGCCGTAATGGCCACCATGGCATCGTTGCAGCTTAACTAATAGAACCGCCGGTCTATCAGCTCCACGAATATAACCGAATCTTCTTCAAGTCCGGAGTCGAGGGCCCGGTCATGGTCCTCTAGTTGTGGAGAAGGGCTGCTGACCTCCTTTATGGCTTTTCGCAGTTCCTGCCGCAAGGTGGCAAGGTGAATACTTACGACAAAGAATGCGGGGAAAATGGGAGCAGGGAGATATAACTTACCCAGCTTGGAGGATTGTACATGGAGAATCCATCCCGTGGCTTGATGCGGGTGAACTCCTCTTCCCCACGCCCTTGAACAATTCGGACAGAATTTTCTCTAAAGCGGCAGCATTATCCGAACCCTTACGCCCGCAACGGGTGGCGTCATCCGCCCCGTTATAACACCACAAGGGGTGCCCATGATATTGAAGTGGTTGCACTCCCCGCATTATGCAAATCGACATAACTTCGATTACTGTCAATCCTGATCGAGCCAGTGCTTTAATTCGGTTCATCAGATAGAGGATTTCTCCATTGTCTTCCACCTAGGGGCTCCATGGGCGCCAACTTCGGCGTTTCTTCAGAGGAGCATTGTTGAACTCAGGAAGACCCCGCCGAACAGGGTCCGGAAGGGGAACGTCCTCCATATAAAACCATTCTGAAGGCCAGTCTTCGGGTGACATCTTCGGAGTACCGGATAGGTACCCGGTATCGGCGATGCGCCATATTTCGGCTCCGCCCACTTGATAAAGTGACCCCCTCTTTGTGCGAGGGACGAGGCAAAATAGCCTTTTCCATCGCTTGAAGTGAGCCTTGCAGCCCAGGAACAACTCGTAGAGAGCCACATAGCCGGCGATATGTCGGATGGAGGCGGGGGTGAAATTGTGTAATTAGAGGCCGTAGAACTCCAGGAGCCCACAGAGGAATGGATGAATTGGAAATCCGAGTCCCCTTAATAGATAGGGAACAAGGCAGACCCATTTCCCCATAGAGGGACAGGGAAAGCTCTCCGCTTGCTCCCTGCCATTATAGGTGGCAAGCCCGGCTCGAACGGGCACCATGTACGCCGGAGGGAGAAATCCCTTGGTCTGTAGTTTGACTAAACGACTGTGTGGGACTGAACACCTTTCCCAATCACCGGGCTTAGGGCTTCGGGGGCGGGAGGAGGAGCTGCGGAGGTCGACCATGTTGGAATGGATCATTACGGAACACGGTCTGATGGACTCTCGCTGGGGGAGGATGGTGTGGATCGGATCTAAGGATCCCCATCCCTTTAATAGACAATTTATTTATCTGGCTAGGGGGGCGAATGTAAAAACGCCCTAGCGCCTCGTATTCATTTGACGCGTGGGAGAAAGCCCTTATTGGGCATAGAAGCCAAGAGGTCCAAACATTTATGGGACCGGACACTACTTTACAAACGTTCGAAAGATGGAGAAGAACCCGCCTTGCAATGCCGAAGACAATACTGCGTGCCGGACTCATCGTCATTGAAGCCTGGTTCGGGGGCTACTAAGGGAGTCTTGGATTAGGGGGTATACAGACAGCCGGATTATATCCTTTGGCCGGACTGTTGGACTATGAAGATACAAGATTGAAGACTTCGTCTCGTGTCCGGATGGGACTCCACTTGGCGTGGAAGGCAAGCTAGGCAATACGGATGTGTATATCTCCTCCTTTGTAACCGACCTTGTGTAACCCTAGCCTCGTCTAGTGTCTATATAAACCGGAGGATTTTAGTCTGTAGGACAACATACAATCATACCATAGGCTAGCTTCTAGGGTTTAGCCTCTCTGATCTTGTGGTAGATCAACTCTTGTAATACTCATATCATCAAGAATAAATCAAGCAGGACGTAGGGTTTTACCTCCATCAAGAAGGCCCGAACCTGGGTAAAACATCGTGTCCCCTGCCTCCTGTTACCATCCGCCTTAGACGCACAGTTCGGGACCCCCTACTCGAGATTCGCCGGTTTTGACACTGACAGTCTCCAATTAGGTTGTGGAGGTTTCTCGAGATATTTGTACGGGTTCCGGTGAGCGCCCCCAAGGGTTCCCAAAAGTGTATAGGTTCCGGTCACCGCCCCAAGGGTTGCCATTTGTACGGGTTTGGTGACCACCCTCAAGGATCTCGTAGTGGAATCACGACATGTTGCATTGTGCGAGGGCATGAGGATATTACGCTGGCCCTAGTGGCTTCTTGTCAAGCATTGTGCCACCACACCGCTTCAAACAGAGATTAGCATCCACAAGGGTGTGAACTTCGGGATACATCATCGTCTCCACGTACCTCGGTTATCTCTTACCCAAGCCCTTTGCTTATGCACTTTACTTTGCGATAGCCATAGTGTTTCATGTTATATACCTTGCTATCACATAGTTGTTTGCCTTGCTTAGCATATGTTGTTGGTTCACATAGGTGAGCCTAGTAGTTTTGGTTTTGTGCTTGACAAAATAAACACTAGTTTTATTCCACATTTGCTCTAGCCTAAGCCATTACCTACTGGATAGTTTTATGATTTTAGGTTACATCCCTTTTGATCAACCACTAATCAAATTATTAAATAAGACCATTGTATGGTACACCCGATGAAAAGTGATACCCTTTTTCAAGGATACTGACATTTTTTGACTTTCTCTTGCACAGTATGACTGGTCCGCTATTTGTGAATTATCCATTTCCAAAAACGAAATTTCTCGTTGAGTACTATCACATTCTTCCATACAAGGAAGTTTTGTCTATACTCCCCCACATGTAACATAAGATTTGTTGTGATTTTTATGCATAAAAGTAGGACAATTTCTTTTTGGGACCATGGTAAATATGACACTTTGCATGTTTGAGGAAATGGTCTTCTGATTCTTCACTAAACGAGCAACCACGTCGACATGGAAAATGTTCAGTGCACTCCGTAATAGATGAAAACGTGGAAGAGCAAGATGAGAATAGAACGTCTAAGCGGCGAAAATGAATTACAAAAGTGTCAACTCCAAAGCAAAGCAAAGAAGGAGTTGGTGCCAGCAAGCATAGGAAAAGCGGCAAAAGAAAATCTGAAGCCTCCATGGCTGCAGCTGATGTCTGTACATGGGTCCGAATAGTGAGATCCCCACAATAAAACATGTTATTGAGGGGGAATCTCCAAAACCCGTGAGTAAGTCAAGAAATACAGAAGTTGCAGCCGCAACAACAAATGAAGAAACTAAAATCCTACAATCGGGTTAGTCATTGTAACTGTATTTAGATTTGACTAATCACATTGTTCCTTATTTGTGTTCTGGTATAATCAACTTTAGATGTTCAAGTGGAGAAGAACAAAACACATGAGCAATCTAAACATGACAATATGCCCCAAGATGTCTTTCCTAAGGAGGCAAGAGAAATTACAAATTACAAATTGAAAGTATTGAAAACTACAATACTAGGATGCATTAGGATCACATGCACCCTCTGAAATGGTTATAGAAAATAAACCTCAAATATTATGACATGTTAACAACAATAAATTGTATGGTGTCGTCTTTGTCTATAAAAATGTTATAATAATGGATGTAGCTCTTTATTCTATTTGTTTTTGTTCTCATATGCACTCAACTATAAGTAGCATAGACTTAGAGCATATCTCTCCCTTTCTACCACATGTCGCCATGTGAATGTTTGGAAAAGTGTGAGATCAGAGACTTCTGCTTGGTATTAGGATGTGGGGAAGCCAGCACAATCCATTCTATCAAATAAGGGATAATATCCAATTTATTTAAGGATATTGTATTAGTTAAGAAAAAAAGTATTATTGTTAGGAAAGTATCAATTGGTAGATCCAATTATTAGGATCCATACCCTAATAAATCATCTCCATACAAAGAGAGGAGGCACACCCACTTTCAATCAATCAAAAGAAGTATTCACCCTTTTCATAAATCAGTTTCAGATGAGTAGGTGATGAATAGGCCAAGCTTTTCGTGTGATTCATTCTCTCTGTCGTAACTTGAAGATCTAATTGTTGTATCAGGCACCGCATGTTGATCTAGTGAAGAACCATTCTTTGGAATGCGAAAATATGGATTTGTGAGGAAATTCAGGTCGGATAAACATACCCAACACTGCTTATTTTTCATATTATTAGTTATTGGTCCTCCAAGTATTTAATCAGTGTTCCAAACATCATTGAAGGTGGCACCATTGAGTACAACCACTACTAGGGAAAACCTTATACACAGAACTTTAGCAGTAGCGCGGGTCAAAAAAGCACGCTGGTGCTAAGTAGCAGTAGCGCGCCTGTGCAAACCGCGCTGCAGATAATGTTTTAGCAGTAGCGTGTCTTGTTCTAAACACGTTTCTACTAAAATTCCCACGGCTTAGCCGATAGGCTACACATAGTAGTAGCGACCTATATCAAACCGCGCTACCGCTACTTTCTTTGTAGCAGTGCGTTTTAATCTAAACTCGCTACTGCTAAAGGATATAAAATTAAATGGAAAGCAAATAGAAAGGTAACTGAAAATGAAAGAAATAGATTAAGGTGAAAGGAAAAAAATAAAATGTGAAGAAAACTAAATGAAAAAGGGGGAAAAGAGAAAGGAGTAGCAGTAGCGTGTATCCCAGAATGCGTTGTAGCTAACGTAGCAGTAGCGCGCTTTCTGGAACGCGCTACTGCTACTTCTGACTTAACCACGGGGTTCGTCCTTTCCCACGGCCACTTCCCGCAAATCCAGCTCTCCACTCTCGCCGCCGCTGTCGCCCGTCGGCCGCCGCGCGCTCTCCACACACCCTCTACGCCGCCCCTGACCCCAGATTCAATGCCGCCCCCGCCCCCGACCTCAACGCCGCCCCGGATGCCGCCCCCGACCCCGACCTCGACGTCGCCATCCGCCGCGCGCCCGAGCCCCGACCCCGACCTCGATGGCGCCTGCCCGTCCCTCCTCACAGGCACCTGAGGTGAGCACGCCTGCTCCTCCCTCTCCCCTACCTATGCCTAGGGTTTCTTTATATTTTAGTTGCATCAAATTATTTAGGGTTCATGTAAGGGTGGAAACGAATCGGATGCGGATGCGGCTCAAATGAGTTAGGGTTCATGTAAGGGTGGAAACGAATCAAATTTCTAAGATGAATCATAAAACGAGTAAAATTTGACCACTTATTTCACTTTATAGATGGATAATTGGAATATCCGCTACCACTTTCCACCCCTAGCTTCATCAAATTGGATGGTAATTAGGGCAGTAGTTCCTAGGTACGAATTAGTTAGTAAGAACTAGGTATTAATTAGGTACTAGTTTATTTTTATTTATAGTAAGTTTATTTTTAATAAGAACTAGTTGAATTAATAGAACTAGTTAGTAAGAACTTGTTGCTGTTTTTTAGTTAAAGCAATTTTCCTGCATCGACGTGGACGATGCCTATCCCACATCCTCGTCATCGAGTCGGCAGAGGACGACACCTGCTTGACCAGATGGGCCATGTCCAGGACTGGGCTCTACCAGGGTGGTACTGGGAGGCGCTACCTACCGGGGGGCGCAGGTTGGTGAGGAGCCAGCCTGTCATTGACCCGAACCTTCTTTGGTGGCGGTCGCGTGGGCCAGTGACGGTCCAGAGGCTCGAGGACCCCGCGGAGGTGGTGTGTCACCGTGTTAGTGAGGAGGACGCGCACGTCCGTCGCTACTTGTTTGCGTTGGAGCACAGGTTCTCCAATACCTGGCAGGTTCTCCAGGGATCTCACTGGAGCTATGATCCCATGATGGTTCCTTCTCTGTGGGTGTCCACCGCCCGCGCCGATACCCGTCGTGTGCTAGGGTTTTAGTTGTATTAGTGATGTTATATGTATGAAACTATTCGGGATGTATTAGTGATAATATTCGACAATGTACAAACGCATGAGATGATTTACTTTTGCTTATTGGATGCATGCTAATTTGAGTCCTATAAGATATTGTGAAATGTATATCTTGTGTTGCTCAAATAGGATATGTGCTTCCCCAAGTGGTCGGTCATGTTTGCAGGTTACACCTCTGAGTGGCCTATGTTTTGCCAGAGTGTTGATTCATTTCCGTTCCTGCAAATTTTAGGCGCTCGATATGTCCTATTTTAGCAAAGGTCATGCCGGATTTTTCCGTGAATTTTGGCATGACTTGTGCCAGAATATGTAGGAAATATCGAGTGCCCCAGATTTGTGTGTTGAGTATCGTGGTAGTTGTCTTCGATCGATTTTCAATTAATGTTTTAACTATGAACATAGGAAATGTTTGACGACGAAAAGGATTTCATTATTTGCAAATATTGCAAAGACGAGCGCAGCCTGTGCGACGGAATCTTCCTAGATGATGATAGGCGCTTCAGCATCAAGCTGGACGAGAACTTCGAAGTGGATACAGTAAGTCACAATGACAAGTCTTTTTTCGTAATTAAGCATGACATTTGCTTCATTTGCTTCAACTTATAATTTAAGCATGACATTAAGCATGACAAGTCTTTTTTTACTATTCTACTAGCGTATCCCCTGCCATGCAAGAGTTTTTGTATTGGATAAGATAGGTTTCATTCGTACTATGGAGGAAAAGAAAGTTTACTTGAAGACCGAGCATGGTTATATTTTCCATGCAAAATTATACAATTCAGACGACTACACCTATTTTGGATGAAAACATGGCGAGCACTATGCAAGACTTATGCATTTGAGTCTGATATGGTTATCACCTTTGATATTCATCCGGAAGACCATATTGAAGGTAATACCGACATCTGGGTCGATGTGCAGACGCCTCCAATTATACCATTATGTAAGTTTCTCAACCATATTTATGTCTTTGATATTGTTTATTCAAAAATAGTTGACAACTAATTTATATTGTCAGCTTATTTCGGTGCAAGCAAACATGTCCAACGCTTGGTAGACAGGACCTACTACTGTCCTGGGGATGAACTAAACTGCGAGGAGCTAAGTCATTATGTTTCATGGCTTGAGGATCTTGATACTGTCAAGACAAATTTTCTTCCTACACTTTGAAATGTTAGTACTGAAAACGTGTGACCAATAGTGTTCATAATGAACTACGGTCACATCTATTTAGGAAGGATGGTAAGATTTTTACTATTTGTCCTGAGTGCATCTTTTCCATACATTATTTTTGAAGCTAAAGTTCATTGCTAAGTATGTTACCATACGATGTTCTTCAACAGGGACTCCCGATGAATGTTGTGCCTTATGGGATCGAGACTAAAGGTACCATGAGTATTATTAGCTTACGGCCAAGATATCCTACAGATTACTTTAGTGCATTCAAGATTAGCGACGCATGCTTAATAGTGCAAGACAGGACCAAATGTGTGATGGACAAGCACAGAGAAGTACTAGGGGGCAGCAAACAGATGCGCTACCCACGATTAGGAGACAGGTTCATCTGCATGCTCCAACTTGATCAAGGAGGAGAGCTACACATGTTCTATGTTATTTTACCTAAGAGAGAGCAGCAGGAGTGATTAGCTAGCTTGAAATGAGTTTGAGGATGATGATGTGCTACACTATTACTATGATGATAAAATAGCCAGTGTTGGTGGTAATGACTATGATGATTATTATTAGCTAGTGTTAGTGGTGATTAAATAAATATTGTTGGTGGTAATGACTATGATGATGATTAAATAGCTTGTGCTGGTGGATTAGATTAAAGTGGAGGCAACATGTGGTGCACATCGAAAGCACTACTAGTCCAAACTAGATCAAGTTTGTATTAGTAGTATACTTTTGACATGCACCACATATTGCCTCCACTTGAACCTAATCCACCTTCATTTGACACACTGTTATTGACATAATGATGTAAACCTCATAACTCGTATTGTACCAATATTTGTATGATGGCGCATAAATACACTAAAAATAAAAAAATAAAAAAAGAATACTAGTAGCGATGGAGAGAAAACACGCTGCTAGTAGTTACATTAGCAGTAGTGTGGGAGTGAACAAACGCTGCAGCTATTTGTCCTAGCAGTAGCGCGTGCGGGCACACATTACTGCTAAGCAATAGCTGTAGCGCCTTATTAGTAGCGCGCCTACCCGCGCTACTAGTGAGCACAAAACCAGCGCTACTGCTAGGGTTTTCCCTAGTAGTGAACGTTGATGACCAAATAGATGATTCACTATGATCAATTCAGAAAATACAGGATGAAAGTGTATGTTATATGTCTTTTCTCTTATTTCAGGAAACAATGATGCATGTTTTGTATAATTGTCTTCTAATTGAGAATCTAATGTGAAATCTCCAATTATCTCTTTGTTTCAGTTTTGCAAGGAAAGCATACTTCTAGAAGGAAGTGCTCCATGTGATATGGACATCCGGACACTCTTGAGTGGTATTCTACCCTTGCCACATTTTAAACATGGTTACATTTACAAATCATGTTGTAGAACTGTCACAGTTTTGTAGTCAACACTGTGGACATGTTTTTCTGGGAGCCATATGTTTCCAAAATTTCTATATTAAATAGTGTTGTATCGCACTTTTCATTGTGGACAAGTCGTCCACCGCACTTTGTGACGTACAAATCGTCTGTCGAAACTATGGCCAATTTTGGCAATAAGTTTTCTTGGATTGTTTTTTAATGTTTTGGCAAGAAGTCGCTATTGGATAGTATTTTTCATCATCTATCCAACAAGCATGAGTTTGGTCAATTCGGAACTCATTTGTAGAAGTTTTGGCTATTCAGGCTTTATTGTATCCTTCTGTTTTGCTTGGGCTATTCTGAAGCTCGGTAGCGGAAGTACCGCTGTGGTTAGCGGTAGTACCGCTTGTGCGGTACTTCCGTGGTCCAGTGCCGCGGGCACTACTGCTTGAGTTCGGGCCACTCATTTTTGCTTCGGCGGCAGTAGGATAGCAGTTGACCATGGTAGTACTATTTCGGACTGTAGTACCGCACCTTCCTAGCGGCAGTACCGCTCTCGCGGTACTTCTACGACGGACTTACGTCACACTACCGCCTATATCTCTGCTTCTATTGTCTCTCACTGCGTCCATGGTAGTAGAGCGATAGTAGGGTGTGGTAGTACCACTTCGTGCGGTATTCTCATCCTACCATCCCTCTACTACCGCTGGTTCTCTGTGTCCTGAGACACTAAGTGGTAGTACCTCTTGTGAGGATGTTAATACCGCTCTGGTGGAACTACCGTGCCTGGACTTTCGTTCTCTCTTAGTCCTACACCTGAAACTACCGCCCCAAGCGGTATTACCGCTCCTCTGGGCGGTAGTACCGCTTGTGTGCGGGCTGGGGGTATAATAGTTGGATTTGTCTCCACCTATAAAAGGGGGTATTCTTCCCCAATGAACTTTATACTTTGAGGTCGTGTTTTTCCCCATTTGTTGACCTTATTCGATATTTCCATCTCTCAGTCCCTCCAATGATTCTTGCTAGCTGTTGAGTGTAAAGAGAGAGGAGATCTAGATCTACATTTCCACCAATCACTTTCTCCATGTTAGGGGAACCCCTTGGATCTAGATCTTGGAGTTCTTTGTGTTCTCTTCTTCATTCTTCCTCTCATTTACCTCCATAAAATTAGTTGTTATGGTGGCATTTGGGAGAGAAGGAATTGGGCACTTCATGTGCCCTTGCCATTGCATTTGATTCATCGATTTGAGTTGTCCACGGTGATACGTGGAAGTAAAAGTTGACAAGCTTATTACTCTTCGTTGTTTGGCTCCCTAGAGCTTGTTCCTCTTGGGTGCTTTGGTCCCTAGACGGTTGGTGCATTCGGAGAACAATCATTGTGGCGTAAAGCTCCTGGAAGCGTTGGGGTCTCAAATTAGGTTGTGGAGATCTCCCCGAGCAATTTGTATGGGTTCCGATGACCGCCCCCAATTGTTGGCAAAGTGTACGGGTTCCGGTGACCGCCCCAAGGGTTGCCATTTGTACGGATTAGGTCACCGCCCTCATGGGTCCCTTTGTGGAATCATGACATCTTGCATTGTGCGGGGGCGTGATGAGATTATGGCGGACCTAGTGGCTTCTTGGGGAACATTGTGCCTACACATTGCTCCAAATAGAGATTAGCATCCGCAAGGGTGTGAACTTTAGGACACATCATCATCTCTGCGTGCCTCGGTTATTTCTTAGCCAGGCCCTTTACTCATGCACATTACTTTGATAGCCATAGTGTTTCATGTTATATATCTTGCTATCACATAGTTGTTTATCTTGCTTAGCATAAGTTGTTGGTCAACCACTAATCAGTTTTATGATTTTATGATTTTAGGTTACATCCCTTTTGGTCAACCACTAATCAGTTTACTAAATAAGTCCACTATATGGTACATCCTGATGAAAAGTGATACCCTTTTTCAAGGATACTGACATTTTTCGGCTTTCTCTTTCATAGTATGACTGGTCCACTATTTGTAAATGATCCATTTCCAAAAACGGCATACGTAGTTGTGTACTATCACGTTCCTCCATACAAGGAAGTTTTGTCTATACTCCTCCACATGTAACATAAGATTTTTTGTTAATTTTTTATACATGAAAGTAGGGCAATAACTTTTTGGGCTTGTGGTAAATATTACACTTCGCGTGTGTCAAGAAATGGTCTTCTAATTCTTCACTAAACGAGCAACCACATTGACATGGAAAAGGTTCATTGCACTCGTAATAGATGAAAATGTGGAAGAGCAAGATGACAATAGCACGTCTAAGCTACGAAAACGAATTACAATAGTGTCAACTCCAAAGCAAAGCAAATAAGCACTTGGTGCCAACAAGCATAAAAAACAGCAAAAGAAAATTTGAAGCCTCCAAGGCTGTAGCTAATGTCTGTCTAGAGGGTATGGATAGTGAGATCCCCACAATAATTATGTTAGTGAGGTGGAACCTCCAAAACCCGCGAGTAAGTCAAGAAATACAGAAGGTGCAGCGGCAGCAGCAAGTGGAGAAACTAAAATCCCACAATCGGGTTAGTCATTGTAACTGTATTTAGACTTTAATAATTACATTGTTCCTTATTTGTGTTCTGATATAATCAACTTTAGGTGTTCAAGTGGAGAAGAACAAAACACAGGAGCAACTAAACGTGACAATATGCCCCAAGATGTCTTTCCTAAAGACGTAAGCTAAATTACTGATTGGAAGTATTAAAAACTATAATACTAGGACGCACTAGGATCACATGCACCCTCTGAAATGGTTGTGGAAAATAAACATCAAATATTGTGACATGTTAACAACAATAATTTGTATTGTTTCGTGCTCATCTATAAAAAAGTTCTAATGATGGATGTCGCTCTTTATTCTATTTGTTTTTGTTCTCATATGCAGTCAACTATAAGTAGCATAGACTTCGAGCATTTCTCCCTTTCTACCACATGTCGCCACGTGAATGTTTGGAAAAGTGTGAGCTCACACACTTCTGTTTGGTATTAGGACGAGGGGAAACGGCCACAGTCCATTCCTATCATATAATGGATAATATTCCATTCATTTAAGGATAGTGTATTAGTTAAGAAAAAATATTATTGTTCGGAAAGTATCAATTGGTAGATCCTATTATTAGGAGCCACACCCTAATAAATCATCCCCATACAAAGAGAGGAGCCACGCCCACTGTGAATCAATCAAAAGAAGTATTCATCCTTTTCATAAATAAGTTTCATATGAGTAGGTGATGAATAGGCCAAGCTTTTCATGTGATCCATTCTCTCCGCCGTAACTTCAAGATCTAATTGTTGTATCAGGCACCGCATGTTGATCTAGTGAAGAACCATGCTTTGGAATGCAAAAATATGGATTTTTCCAGGAATGCCAGGTTGGATAAACATACCCAAGAATGCTTATTTTTCATATTATTAGTCATTGGTCCTCCAATTATTTAATCAGTGTCACAAATTTCATTGAAGGCGGCACCATTGAGTACAACGTTGATAACCAAATAGATGATTCACTGTCATCAAGTCAGAAAATACAGGATGAAATTGTATGTTATATGTGTTTTCTCTTATTTCAGGAAAAAATGATGCATGTTTCCTATTAATTTCTTCTGGTTGAGAATCTAATGTGAAATCTCCGATTCTCTCTTCCTTTCAGTTTCACAAGGAAAGCATACTTCCAGAACGAAGTGCTCAGTCTGATATGGACATCTAGACACTCTTCAGTGGTAGTCTACCCTTGCCACATTTTAAACATGGTTACATTTACAAATCTTATAGAACTGTCACAATTTTGTGGTCAATACTATGGACATGTTTTTCTAGGAGCCATACGTTTCCAAAAATTTATGTGTTAAACAGTGTTGTATCACACTTTTCATTGTCGACAAATCATCCACCGCACTTAGTGACGTACAAATCATCCATCGAAACTGTGGCCAATTTTGGCAAGAAGTATTTTTTTGGAAAGTTTTGGCAAGAAGTCGATGTTGGATAGTATTTCTCGTCATCTATCCAAAAAGCTTGAGTTTGCTCAATTCAGAGCTCATTTGTAGAAGTTTTGGCAGTTCAGGCTTTATTGTATCCTTCTGTTTTGCTTAGGCAATTTTGAAGCTTTGTAGCTTGCATGGTACTTCCGTGGTCCAGTGCCATAGGCACTACCACTTGTGTTCGGGCTATTAGACTCGTTTTCGTTTCGGTGGCAGTAGGACGGCAGTTGGGAATGGAAGTACCATTTTGGACGGTAGTATCACTCTCGCGGTACTTCCGCGACTGACTTCCATCACACTACTGCTTATAGCTTCGTTTATATAGTCCCTCGCGGCGTCCACAGTAGTAGAGTGATAGTAGGGTGTGGTAGTACAGCTTCATGCGGTACTGCCGTCCTACCATCCCTCTACTACCGCTAGTTCTCTGTGTGCTGAGACACTAAGTGGTAGTACCTCTTGTGAGGACGTTAGTACCACTCTGGCGGAACTACCGCGCCTAGACTTTCGTTGTCTCATAGTGCTACACCTCAAACTACTGCCCCAAGAGGTAGTACCGCTCCTCTGGGCGGTTGTACCGCTTGTGTGCGGGCTTGGGGCATGACGGGTGGATTTTTCCCCACCTATAAAAGGGGGCCTTATTCCCCAATGAACATTATCCTTTTATGTCGTGTTTTGCCCCATTTGTTGACCTTCTTCGAGCTTTCCATCTCTCAATCCCTCCAATGATTCACTTCTTCATTCTAGATCTTGAGGGAAAAGAGAGAGGATATCTAGATCTACGTTTCCACCAATCACTTTCTCCTCTATGTGAGGGGAACCCCTTGGATCTAGATCTTGGAGTTCTACGTGATCACTTCTTCGTTCTTCCTCTCATTTTCCTCCATAGAAGGAATTGGGCACTTCGTGTGCCCTTGCCATTGCATTTGATGCATCGGTTTGAGTTCTCCACGGTGATACGTGCAAGTAAAAGTTGAGAAGCTTATTTATCTTGGTTGTTTGGGCACCCTAGAGCTTGTTCCTCTTGCATGCTTTGGTGCACTACACGGTTGATGCATTCAGAGCACAATCTTTTTGTTGTAAAGATTTGGGCTAGACTCGGGGTCTCCAATTAGGTTGTGGATATCACCCCGAGAAATTTGTAAGCTTCCGATGACCGCACCAATGCTTTCCAAAGTGTACTGGTTCCGGTGACCGCCCCAAGGGTTTCCATTTGTATGGATTAGGTGACCGCCCTTAATGGTCCCTTTGTGGAATCATGACATGTTGCATTGTGCGAGGCCGTGAGGAGATTACGGTGGCCCTAGTGCATTCTTGGGGTGCATTGTGCCTCCACAACGCTCCAAATGGAGATTAGCATCTGCAAAGGTGTGAACTTCAGGATACATCGCCGTCTTTGCGTGCCTCTCTTATCACTTAATCGAGCCATTTAGTTATGCACTTTACTCTGTGATAGCCATAGTATTTCATGTTATATATCTTGCTATCACATAGTTGTTTACCTTGCTTAGCATAAGTTGTTGGTGCACATAGGTGAGTCTAGTTGTTTTAGGTTTTGTGCTTGATAAATTAAACACTAGTTTTATTCCGCATTTGTTCGAGCCTAAGCCTTTACCTACTAGATAGTTTTATGATTTTAGGTTACATCCCTTTTGATCAACTACTAATCAGTTTATTGAATATGACCATTGTATGCTACATCCCGATGAAAAGTGATACCCTTTTCAAGGATACTGATATTATTCGCCTTTCTCCTTCGTAGTATGACTGGCCTGCTATTTGTGAATGAACCATTTCCAAAAATGACATCTATAGTTGAGTATTATCACATTCTTCCGTATAAGGAAATGTTATCTGAACTCGTCCATAGGTAACATAAGATTTGTTGGTTTTTTATGCGTGAAAGTAGGACAATAACTTTTTGGGATCATGGTAAATATGATACTTTGCATGTTTCAGGAAATGGTCTTCTGTTTCTTCACTAAACGAGCAACCAAGTCGACATGGAAAAGGTGCATTGCACTCCGTAATAGATGAAAATGTGGAAGTGCAACATGAGAATAGCACGTCCAAACTGCGAAAACGAATTACAAAAGTGTCAACTCCACAGCAAAGCAAACAAGCAGTTGGTGCCAGCAAGCACAAGAAAAGCAGCAAAATAAAATCTGAAGTCTCCATGGTTGCAGCTGGTGTCTGTGCAGAGGGTCTAGATAGTGAGATCTCCACAACAAAACATGATATTGAGGTGGAACCTCCAAAACCCATGAGTAAGTCCAGAAATACAGAAGCTGCAGCCGCGACACCAACTGGAGAAACTAAAATCCTACAATCGGGTTAGTCATTGTAACTGTATTTTGATATTACTGATCATATTTTTCCTTCTTTGCATTCTGATATAATCAATTTTTTGTGTTCAAGTGGAGAAGAACAAAACATAGGAGCAATCTAAACATGACAATGTGCCCCAATATGTCTTTCCTTGAGAGCTAAGCTAAACTACAGATTGAAAGTATCAAAAACTACAATACCAGGACGCAATGCGATCGCGTGCACCCTGTGAAATGGTTGTAGAAAATAAACCTCAAATATGATGACCTATTAACAACAATAAGTTGTATGGTTCCGTCCTTGTCTATACAAATGTTATCATGGTGGATGTTGCTCTTTATTCTATTTGTTTTTGTTCTCATATGCACTCAACTATAAGTACCATAGGCTTAGAGCATTTCTTCTTTTCTACCACATGTCGCCATGTGAATGTTTAGAAAAGTGTGCAAGCACACACTTCTGTTTAGGTACTAGGACGAGGGGATGCTAGCACAATCCATTCATATCAAATAAGGCATAATATCCCATTTATTTAAGGATAGTGTATTAGTTAGGAAAAAAATTATTGTTAGGAAAGTATCAATTGGTAGATCCTATTATTCGGAGCCACACCCAAATAAATCATCTCCATACAAAGAGAGGAGCCACACCCACTATCAATCAATCAAAAGATGTATGGATCCTTTTCATAAATAATATTCAGATGAGTAGGTGATGAATAGGCCCAGCTTTTCTTGTGATCCATTAACCCTTTTCATAAATTAGTTTCAGGTGAGTAAGTGATGAATAGGCCAAGCTTTTCGTGTGATCCATTCACTCTAACGTAACTTGAAGAACTAATTGTTGTATCGGGCAACGCATGTTGATCTAGTGAAGAACCATGCTTTGGAATGCGAAAATATTGATTTATTAGGAAAGTCGAGTTAGAAAAACTTATTCAAGACTGCTTTTCATATTATTATTTATTGGTTGTCAAAGTATTTAATTTGTGTTCCAAATTTCATTGAAGGCGGCACCACTGAGTAGAACGTTGATGACCAGATAGATGATTCGCTGTGATCAATTCAGAAAGTACGAGATGAAATTTGGTATTCTACCCTCGCCACATTTTAAACATGGTTAAATTTATAGTCAGGCTGTAGAACTATCATAGTCTTGTGGTCAACACTAAGGACATGTTTTTCTTGGAGCCATACGTTTCCAAAAGTTATGTGTTAAACTGTCGTGTATCACACTTTTCATTGTGGACAAATCGTCCACCGCACTTTGTGACGTACAAATCATCCGTCGAAACTATGGCCAATTTTGGCAAGAAGTTTTTTTATTTTTATGTTTTGAAATGTTTTGGCAAGAAGTCATTGTTGGATAAAATTTGTCATCATCTATCCAACAAGCTTGAGTTTGCTCAATTCGGAGCTCATTTCTAGAAGTTTTGGCAGTTCAGGCTTTATTATCTCCTTTTGTTTTGCTTGGGCTGTTTTCAAGCTCACTAGCAGTAGTACTGCTTGGGCGGTAGTTCCGCGGTCCAGTGCCATGGGCACTACTGCTTATGTTCAGGCTTCTGGACTCATTTTTGCTTCGACGGCAATTGGGCACGGTAGTTCCGTTTTGGATGGTAGTACTGCACCTGCTTAGCGGTAGTGCCGCGCTCGCGGGACTTCCACGACAGACTATCGTCACACTACCGCCTATCTCTTTCCTTTTGTAGTCCCTCACTGCCTCCACGGTAGTAGAGCGATAGTAGGGTGCGGTAGTACCACTTCCTGTGGTACTATCGTCCTACCCTCCCTCTATTGTTCCTGGTTCTTTGTGTCCTAAGACACTACGCGGTAGTACCACTTGTGAGGACGGTAGTACCGCTCCGGTGGAACTACCCCGCCTGGACTTCCATTCTCTCTTAGTGCTACACCTAGAGCTACCGTCCCAAGCGGTAGTTCCGCTCCTCTGGCAGTTGTATCACTTGTTTTCGGGCTGGGGGCATAACGGCTGGATTTGTCCTGACCTACAAAAGGGGGTCTTGTTCCCAAAGAATTTAATCCTTTGAGCTCGTGTTTTCCCCCATGGTTGACCTTCCTCAAGCTTTCCATCTCTCAATCCCTCCAATGATTCTTACTAGTTCTTGATGGAAAACAGAGAGGAGATCTAGATCTATGTTTCCACCAATCATTTTCCCCTCCATGTGAGGGGATCCCCTTGGATCTAGATCTTGGAGTTCTTAGTTTTCTCTTCTTCGTTCTTCCTCTCATTTTCCTCCATAGCATTAGTTGTTGTGGTGGGATATGGGAAAGAAGGACTTGGGCACTTCGTGTGCCCTTGCCATTGCATTTGGTGCATCGGTTTGAGTTCTCCACGGTGATACGTGGAAGTGAAAGTTGAGAAGCTTATTACTCTTGGGTGTTTGGGCACCCTACGTACACTGGTACGCGTCGGTGCTATACAAACGGTTTTAACCCCCTTCCGCGACGGCATTTGGAATCGTTGCCAAGTTAGTGTAGGCGATAGCGGGGTCCTTCCCACACAACCCAAAAATCGTCGGGGATAGGGCCCCTACAGTACTCCTACTCGTTTCTGCTCGCATTTCCAACGCAGTCGGTATTCTATGGTGCTACATTTACGATGTGCAGCCCATCACAAATGGTTCACTGTTATGGAATGTGTATGATGCGCGGCCCATCACAAACGATTCTCAGATAGGATTACGAAACACCGGACCATCGTAACATCGTCGTACATGACAACTATCACACACTTTATTCTGTGGTTCAACGTTTACGATGCATACTTCATCAGAAACAGTTCATGGTTGTGAATCGTGTATGATAAGGCAACTAACACAAATGTTTAGTTTGCTCGCACCGTTTGTGATATTGTCTGACATCGCACACGCTTTGCAAACAACAACTGTGTGCATGCTTGCACATGTTTCCTCTCTGTGAACCGTCTCGGAGTATGGTGTATATTGCAAATGTTTGTGTTTTACCAACCCTGTGTGCCGTAACAACTTGGAGAGCATAATTTCACCGTAATTTAATTGCTGATTTTCCAAATTGTACCGGATTTGGATTTGAATTTGAATTTATGCTACAACTTTATTCATATCCTTCAGGTTCAAACAACCAATGCATTATTCGATTCATAGGTACATATGTTCAAGAATTACATAAGAACCAAATAAAGAATGATGAGCAATAGTTGTATACTTGTACTATTAAAGACGGTAAAGAAAGAGGTGACATATATTGTGGTTGCTGAACAAGGTGAAGCGGAATGCCCATATTGTGCCCTCCTCCATGCAGAAGGCACGCAAGACTCTAGTCCAACCCCTTGTGATGGACGACCGCCCATCCTTCACGGTCTTCATGAAAACATCTAGATAATCATCGTGTTCTAGTATAATACTTTAACCTTTGCATGCCCACCAATCATGTAGGTTGAGAGGTAATCTGGAGTAAACTTCTTTGGCATCCATTGCAAAGGAAAAAGATTCAAACATGGTCATCTAACACAACTCACTATGCGCAGTAAAAAAAGGCTGCGGAGTTCTTACTTACCATCCTGCAGTTCGCTGTTGTCTTGGATAAAGTGTAAACAAATAGTTTAATTGCCATCTTTAGATCCATTTTACTAACAATCTTTATCAGCTTCGTCACTTGATGGTGGTTCATCGATATCTCATTGCCCCATACGCAGAAAGGGTTGAAGCGCGGATCTTTACCGATGACATATGTACCTAAAAGCACCAAGTTAATATTAGAAGCCAAACAACAATTGAACAATGATGTAGTACAACACGCTTTTATAGTCACTAGTAGAAAAAGGGCCTATTGTCCCGGTTCCTGAACCGGGACTGAAGGGTCGGTACTAATGCCCTGTCCCTTTAGTCCCGGTTCAATCCAGAACCGGGACAGATTGGCCTCCACGTGGCCTGTGCGCGGAGCCCAGGCAGGAGGGCCTTTGGTCCCGGTTGGTGGCACCAACCGGGACCAATAGGCATCCACGCGTCAGCATTTCTGTGGCTGGTTTTTTTGTTTTTTTGAAAGGGGGGGGTTTGGGGGTTTTGGGGGGTTAATTTAGGTGTTCCATATATTGTGTTAGCTAGCTATAATTAATAGAGAGAAGTGTCCTCTCTTATGTCCGTGCTTGGTCGATGCTACGTACTATACATACATATAGAGAGGACTAGACACGCTAGCTAGCTAGTAAGCAAACGAAGGAAACAGAAGATCGTCATGAACATATATGCATACAGAGAGAAGTGATATCGACCACCTCTCCTTCTCCGAGAGATTGGTCGAACAACAAGTTCTCGTATATCTATCCGACAATACCGGCTACATATATACAATAATTATCTCTTACAAATATAATCTCCTAACATACGGACTCATGGTCCACATAGTATTCTCTGTCTTCAGCAATCACATGGTCAAGAAAGAATGACGCCAATTCCTCTTGAATTGCACGCATGCGAGCTGGTGCTAGGAGTTCATCCCGCTTCCGAAATATCTAATTTGAAGAAGGGGGTCAATACATATATATATATATATGAATGAATGAAACTCAACACAAATGATGGTAATAAAATAAAATTGTGAATGTTGTTATTTATGCACTTCATATTGTTCGTCAGAGTAGCCCCGCTCACAGGTCGTGTGGCGGATGGACTCACAAATGTAGTATCCACAGAAATCATTCCCTTGTTCCTGCCACAACCACTTTACAAGAAATAGAGGTCAATCAAACTGATAAGCAAGAATGCCAAATGGTATTGATGAAACTAGCGCTTGAATCAATAGGAGATGCGCGGAACATGCGACTATAGTACTTACTTTCGGGTGTCTAAATTGCAGCTTCTTCGGGAGTCCCGGAGCTTTTTTGGTGAATTTTTTCCAAACCCTGCCAGACAAAGAAAACAATAACTTGATATATCAGGAAATGAACAAAGTTGCTGATATGGTAGATAATGATTGATTTAACTTGCTTCTCGAGCATTTGAGTCATGTCCGCATAGTCCTGGGTATCTTTTCGTCTTGAGTCTAAGACGGTTACTAGTCCC